>NW_026683624.1:0-30053 GCF_030247195.1 Topomyia yanbarensis | reverse complement strand
TCCTCTCAGCAATCTTATCTTCTTATCGAGATTCCTGATTTCAACGAACTTGTTACGACTGTTGATTTTATCGAGGCGTTCAAAGATTACATGGCTTGTTTAAACAAAATGAGTTATGCAGTAAGTTTCATATGTTTCTCGTATGTCTTGAACATGATAATCATACTTATAAAAGTTTTTAAAAAATTCCAAAACATTAGGGGGGGCTAAAGCCCCCCCTAGCCCCCCCCCCCCTTGCGCACGCCAATGATTGTGGCTGGAGTGTGAGAACGTCGAAAAGACACCGAAGCATGTGGTCTTCGAATGTCCGAGATTCGAAGCGACGCGCAGTCTAGTCGAGTAGACTAGAGACACCGGGTATGGGTTGTAGGGGTGCCAGCGAACCCGAATCGAAATCACCGAACTGACCTCGGCATTTGGCTGATTGGCTCGATTTCGGGAGAACCTAATTACAATTTGAAGCTAAATCTTAGATTTATTGAAATGTAACTTTTTATCTATCCTTGTTTGCATAAAATACTAAAATTACCACTAATTACTAAAGCAGAAATTTCAACTGATCACTTCTTCAGAAGCTTCCAGATGTAACTTGGTGACGGATAGAGAGAGAGAGACTATGCCTCCTCCTGCTGCGTAATCCGTCATCTGCAAACCGTATATTGAAAACAATAGCTTGAGGCTCCATTTAATAGGTAATAAGTAGGCGATGAGTTTATTTTTCCCATTCTCAAGAATGCAACCAATTAAACGTGATAAGCGAGAGAATACAGTGCGTTTCAGAGAAAAAAAACGCCCCCACTGTAAAATGATTGATTGAACCATTCCACCATGAACCGCACAGCGAGCGCTTTTTTTTCTCCAAGGGAGGTTCTATAAATATTGCAATCTCAATCTGCAACTCAGCTGAAGAGCAGATCCACTTCACTGAAATGCATCATGCTACAGGGCAAATCTAGTGGCCGAGGACTTTACAGTTGCCCGTAAACGTCAATGTTGCAGATATAAAAACACTCGAAGAAAAACATTCCAGTGAATCCAACTAAGCAAGAGCTCAGTTCAGCTTGTCAAGATGTTGCTCATTCTTGAGACACAAGTAGGTACTCCTATTACAGCCACTCGTTGATGATGATGATGACGGTGACGGTGATGATGTCTGACGAATGAATATCGGTGGGTGGAACTCTACGATTCGAGGTGGACGCTGTTGAAAGTTTCCCCTCCCATTCCAGGTTGGAAGTTTATTGCAAAAATGATGCAGTCAAGCGCACGAACCACAATATTCAGCAACGTCATTTATTACTTCGATTTGCAAACCGGTCGCTTTAGTTGGAAATATTTTCAAACCTCTCTATTGTTGAATTTTCTTTGAAAATTTCCGCCAGCGAAACTTCACTTTGTAATTATATTGTTTCGTCCACCACCGGTGCGCTGCCCGCCTACTACGCTGCTGCTGCTGCTGCTGCTGCTGTACATATTATTCGGAAGGGTCGTAACCCAGCGCGAAACAATAGCTATACCGCGGAAATGCAGCTAGCTCAGCTCGCACACCGAACCGCAGGATGCAATTTAACAAATAAATTACTGCTGACTAGCATTCTTCGCGCTTTCGTTCATTCTCTTCATTCTGTGCCGATGGAAAAAGCTGAGTTTCACTTGAGAACTTTTATTTTTTTTTTGCTTTCGTGTTGCCGTCTAGTAGCCTTTGAACTTAGGTCAGAGCTTGGTTGGTTTTGATGCGGTGGCAGGGGGTCGCTGTCGATTCCACGCCGTCAAATTATGTCTATCAGAAATTTCACTGAAGGAAGGAAAATGGTCGAGCTTGCGCCGAGGAATCTGTTCTATTTTTATTGGAACCGACAGTTTTATTGCATTTTGAAGTTAAAGCGTGCACTGTCTTCTATTATTAATATTCATGACAAAAGCTGCGATACTTCTTGGAATCGTCAATTTAAGAATAAAAAATATTTCCTTGACCGGAGACACAGTGTAAACTAACAGACTTTCGTGCGAATAATAAAATACAAATACAAAAAAGTTTTATTTGCCATTAATATGTCAGTGTCTTTCAAATCGGACACAACAGCTGACACTGGTCTCGTTCTGGAATTAAACCAAACAGAAAATATTCCAGCAAGTCGAAATCATAGTAAGCGACGCGAATCTACAACAAGATTGCCAAGCGAGCATGATGCAATACTTTTTAATCAGTGATGACGCCTACCTACTTGTGGCTGATTCTAGAAAGAGCAACAACATCCTGAGAAGCTAAACAGCTCCTCGCCAGGTGTATTAACTGGAATGCTTCATTTCTAGTGCTTTTATGTTTGCAACATTGAAGTTTCACAGGTTACTGCGCTATTTGATTTACTCTGTAAAATGATGCATTCCCGTGTAGTGGCACTTCACTGACTGCAGCTAGGTGGGTTGAGGGTTGCGAAACTGCTTGAATAACCCTCGGTAGAATATCACAACGAATGGCTTTGTACTGTTTATGGTGGGACGTCTCCTTCAATCATTTTTCAGTGGGGGTGATTTTGTTTTGCAGTCAACTAGGGTAGAAGAATCACTACAGGTAACATTGAAAGGGAATGCACATTTATAAACCAAAATGCGTGGTTGCTATTTAATTTGTATTAAAACTACACAAAAAATTTTAATATTTCTGTTTAATAATATGAAAATCCCACCAGTTTAAACTAATTTCTCTTTCAAAGAAATACACGATTTATTCGAAGGCAAATATATTTTGACAAATTCAAAATCGCGATCAAACGATGAACGCAAAAACAAATTAAGGCCCGCGGCGACGTAAACGTCGTTTGTCTTATATGACTGGCAATCAAATGGTACTGCGTGTATTAATAGTTTCGAGGAATTTTGTGTTTCACTTTGAAAGCAATTTAAAACGTTACGTTCAAGGTCTGATTATAGTGCTAATTCGACCATTGCAGTCAATAGAATTTTAACCTCCTCTCAAATTTTTCCCTAATGAAAAAAAAAAATAGATTATATATGGGTTATGCGGCGCAAATTGACCAAAAGAAACCAAAACTTGGAATTGACCTTCACGGATTGGAACCAGTTTTGAAGAAATTATTCATCTAGTGCCAATATATAATAACCTAAATTATTGTGTCGTTTGAACCACCCCTCCGTCCATGGGAACACTCTTAATTTTAAGAAATCGTTTAAAAAAATGTTTTTCTTCGGATTATATCTCTGGTACTGTTTGCACTAGAATCAATCAGTGAGATGATTTTTGAAGGATTTGTTCAAGGAATCTAGAAAAATACTAGTTTTTAATGGCGGTGTTCCCAAATATGCAACTTTTTAGTTTTTAAACTAAAAGTATATTTTTCTCTTAATACAGGTAATCTTCGATACAACGTACCTTTGATATAGCGTCATTTGATATAACGTACATTTTTCTTCGATATAACGTACAAAGTTTTTAATTTTTTTTTCAGGTCCAAATTTCTCTTCACGATTTGTATATTCTTGGCATAGTTGCGATCCACGAGATGCTTTTGCTTTGCTGTCTTTGTTCCATCAGACCTAAACAAAAAACATAGTAGCTTCCATTTAAAAAAAAAACTACAAGGGACAGCCCTATGGGGTTGTACGAACTGTTGACGTAGGACTACACCACTAACTATAAAATATTGTAATCATATTATTTTATTTGTAACACTAATTTGTAAATAGCAACCGAAATTGTCTTGTTATGGTTCAAGCTCCATGAGATTATTTTAATTTATTTAAAGTAGAATGTTAAATTCAAATTCTTCTTTGAATTTCTTGGTGGTCCTGAAAAGGACCGGTTTAATGGTCTCAAAAGTGCCGTTTATCACTAAAAAGAAAAGAATGTCAGTGATTCTAAATGGAACTTGGCAACGAAAGTGCCCTATTATCGCTGAACCATCGGTGGTTGTGAAATAAAGCAAATGATTATTCATATTCATATACAAGCTAGAAATATATTACTGGCAACAAGGTGAACAAAGGACGATGGTGAAAAAAAGCAAAAAAAGAAAAGCATGAAATAGGCGCCCTGGAATAGCTGATACAGTGTATCAATTATTTACACCATGTTTTTTCAAATTGCAATTTTTTGTCGACAAAATAAGAAATTATATCTAGAAACCGAACCAGCGTGTCAATATTAAAATTTAATAAAATAATCTGTGTAGTTAATGTTGAAGGGTAACCATTCGATTTAAAATGGTAAGAAAATCCTTTCATACGATAACTGCACGATGAAACGATATGCAAAAATAAAGCTAAATCTAAAGCTGATTGCAGTTCGCATTATGATATGTGATTTGATCATGTATGTATTTCGCAACAAAGATATACTTCTGGGTGGATTCACTGTAGCTTCAGAGATTCGCGATTAGCTAGGCAAACTACATCGTCTACTTTGCACCTTCGTGGCAAGAGTGTAGAGTAGCAGGGGTAAATTGGTTTAGGGTATTGTTGAATATGAGTGCTTCTATTCAATAAATAAAGCAACTGTTGGTGTGTTTTCAAGCATTCTTTCGTAAAAATTACAAATTTGGAGAAGGTCAGAAAAATATTCACTAAGGATTAAGCTTCAATTTAGCGTATTTAGTGTTTAATAAAAAGAAACATCTTCAGATAACCTAACAGACGAAATCCGTATCAACCTGCCCCGGTTTACTCTATCGCTGTGTAACGCTACTTGTTTTGTCTAATGATGTTTGTTAGTTTTCCTTGACTACACTTACCCTGGCTGTAAGGCTCGGGGGTCAAACTAACACCCTGTTCGTTAAATACAATCACCGGTGCAGTGCAATTGATCATTGGTTCGAAACTGGATGCTGGGATATCGGATTGACGAGAACTGCCAAAAAAATTGCCGGAGCTGCGGTACCACCGACGATTTGTTCACCATAGTTCAATGGCGTCTTCAATATATCTCCATCACGAGAATCATCAAAAATGCTTTGCATAATGTTGCCTTCATCAAATATTGTATGTGCCAAAAGGAGTTCAATTTGTCACAATTCATCGTACATCGTACACACATTCAATAATATACTTTTTGAAAATTTTATTCGACAATTAATAGTGCAAGACCAAAAAGTTAATTAAGAAACATTCAGTACATGCATAATAACACTGGCGCTTTGTGCCCTTCATAAGCTGTAATCTCTTTTGTTTTGCTTGTATAAGTTTGGCATTGATGGCAATGTAATAATGTATATCGAATTTATGAAATATATAATAATACTAGGCAATCATTGCTCTGTGCGATAGTTGGATGGAAAGCTCGGCAATATGAATATTATTGACGTATTGTTTCGATTTTGGGACCGCTTTTTAGTTGGACCTCCGCTAGTTGGACCATTGTCCAACTAAAAAGCATCTGAACGTCAAAATCTCGTGTCAAATTAACTTTGACAATCAATCTGACAATTTTTAGAGATGTGAATAGATGCATTTACACCGACAACATCTCCTTTGGAGAGTTTTTGACATTTGTCAGTCGGTACAACTAGCGAATCAAATTCGTTAGTTGGACAAGGCTGTGGCCCAACCAGCGAATCACGACTGTATAGTAATAATAGCAAAAATAGCATGCCGAATAAAGATAAAAAGATGCAAATAGTTGATGTAGAAGCGTATAAATTGATATTATTTTGGTATACTAGTAGTACAACAAAGACAGACTAATGAAGTAGAAGAAATGAATGCATGTAACATGCAATCAAACTACTTGAACTCGTCCAAATACCACCAAATTTACCATTAACAATAAATGAATTCTGTTCGAATTTTATTATGCTATACTGGACGGGAATTGACGATTCATGTGCCTCGGTAAATTAATCGTACATTTAACCAATTTATCCAATCCATTTCCCGAATAAATCGAATCGATTGCACAAATTGAATACTAGAAAAAAGTGATCAACTAATGCTAGGAAGAATATCACACTATTCTATCATATACGCCAGTTCTGCATCCATTCCCTGGCCCAGCTGTCACAAATACTCAGACGAATACATACACAGATAGACATACAACTAGCATATAACAATAGGTATCTTTAGGGCTCTGCGGGTTAAGGCATATTCTGATGCAGATTAGTACTGTGAGTTAATATCTTAGTCCTTTTTCAATTCTTAGGCCCGAAACTATTGAAAAAACATTTTTAGTTTGTTTTCTTTTAGGACAATAACACATCCAAACCCATGCGACTTGCACGGCTCAATAGGTTGCCTTATCAGATCTACCATAGTTTGCAGATGAAACTTGGGATGGCAGGCTGTTAGCGGTTTGCAAAAGTACCAGATCATGCTGTGTGGGGTGATGTCTCGGTTAACAATGAGGCGAACGAGATAATTGCAGATACATCATTTAGTAGGACAACTGTCAGTTTGTTGGTTGAATTTAATTTGGTTTTTTTAATTTAAAAATCAGAAAAGAATAATTAAGGTTTGAGAATGATATGAGTGTACTCGTAAGGACACCTGCTATCAATACATATGAAAAACTCCGGCAATTTTTCCAAATTGAAGATCCCTATTGAACACAAGCACTAAAAACTTAAAGCAATTGGGTCATTAAATGAAGCAACAGTTGTTACGGCATTTAATTAGCAAGGGACTGGAAGGTGAAGTATATTTTTCATTATTTAGAGCCATAATACTCAGGGGAGAGCAAGGAGTTGAAGGGAGAAAGTTTAGGGACGAACCATAAATGACATAGCATTTTTTGAGTGATTTTTAACACCCCCCTCCCCCATCGTAGCATTTCGTCACAAACCTCTAAATACTCCCTGGTAATTACGTAGCTTGACGGTAATTCTCCCCCCCCCCCCCCCTTTTCCCCGCATTTTTTTTTAAATATAAAAAATGATGCTACGTAGCATGACATGACCCCCTGCCCCCCTGTCGTCACACATCATCACAAAATACAAAACTCCCCCCTCCCCCATATAATGTTACGTTATTTATGGACGATCCCTTAGAGAAGCGTGGAAGGATCATATATGCAAGCTTAGAGCTCACCGGCGACTTAATCTTTTGTCTGCTACCGTAGGAGTCAGGGTCTTTTGGCATTAGAAATACGAATCACCTGAGTCTACGGCATGTCCGGACAAGCGTAAAGTAACTTGTTACTTCATGCTGTCGGAACCGACAAAAAGTTAAGTCACGGTAAACCTCCGCACTAAGCATTTGCGACGTTGAAACTCATTGAATGAGCCAGTTTTTGTTTGTTCCCTCACCAATTGCCTACCTGAGTGATTTTATTTGATCGACTATTGTGACTGTCTCAGCGTCTGTGATATATGGTCACATGTGTTGCTGATTTGCACGGTGTCGGCAGCTTTCACCCAAAGCTGCGACGATGGATCCCCATCACGGTAAATTCTATTTTTTACCATTTTTTAATTAGCAAGGGACTGGAAGGTGAAGTATATTTTTTAATATTTAGAGCCATAGTACTCAAGGGAGAGCAAGGAGTATATGCATATATGATCCTTCCACGCTTTTCTAAACTTTCTCCCTTCAACTCCTTGCTCTCCTTTGAGCACTATGGCTCTAAATATTGAAAAATATACTTCACCTTCCAGTCCCTTGCTAATTAAATGCCGTAACAACTGTTGACAAATTGACTCAATAGGTCGTTAACAAAAATGGTTAACAAAAAAAAATGGTCATTAAATGAAGAATGAAATTCTCCTTGTATTTTATATGCCGATATAGCTTATTTTTCTAAATATGCTCAACCTTTAAAACTCCAGAATGATTTTTAATTGGTTTTCTAAAAAAATGTAAACACGTTCTCGTTTGGCACTATTGAACTTCCTTGACAGTGAATTTCACCACATGGGTTATAATTTTTGACGGCTGTCCCAGCAAAAGGACTGGGATCAAAGTATGTTGAATAGAAGGTGTGGTCGTGATAATTCAATTTTATAAAATAATTTTTGTTTGTTATTTTGTTTACAAAAAAAGGAAAAAAAAGTTCGATTGCGTATCTTTAACGTCAGATGATTCGAGAAAAATCAAAACCATATGGCCTTCTCGGCTTCCTCGATGCACCACTATCGAGGCGTAGTGCTATAACAATCTTAAATAAATTATCCGTCAGAGGTTCTTTAAAACTTGTGCACAGTAATGCGTGATGATGTTTGCAATACCGTCAAACCCATCAACCTAGGGGAGGGATAACGTTGAACGAATTGTGATGTTTTTGTTATTGTTATTTATCAATGTGCAACCGGGCTCTCTCAACAACCTATTTCTGCAACCTTTGTACATTAACTGTACACCTACCGTTTCACCGTTGCACTTGTTTGTGTGTGCAGCGCTTCCCGGTCACACCTCGCACACCCGGTTGAGCGTTTTGGTGGCTCAGAGGCTGTCCTTCCATGTTGATCGAAAGCGGCGGAGAAAGCAAGAATAAAGAAGAAACGGAATAAACAGAGGCCCGCTAATGCACTTGACACCACCCGTAACAGTAATAATAATACCGAGCGTCGCAAGAATCACGGTTACAAGCACCACACAATTTTCGACAAAAATAACGGATGTAATTACAACCACAGCAGATTTGCGTACCATGATAACAAACGCCGCGACATCGACAATCTTCCGTTGGATAGAGAGCTACTGGCTGAGGCAAAGGAACGTTTTTCGAGGCCACCTTCAACTTCGTTCAGACCTACCATTGCATTCCAGAGAGGCGATGTTTTAAACCCGTGCGCTACCGACCAATCTAGCACCTCACATCGAACAGCTGCTGCCACTCCTATGTACCCCTCCGGAATTGGCGCCTGTCAGTGCTTTTGCCGCAATCGATCATTAGAGCAAGATAGTAATGAATTGACAAATCATAGTGCGCTTCAAGATGAAGAAGAGGTAGAGCTAGGTCTAATTAATTCCCATTCAACTAACACTTCTCCAAGAGAATCTCAGTCACGAACATAAATCTTGGTCTATTGCCAAAACTTTAACCGCATGAACAGTGCAGCTAAGATGAATGTGATTCAAAACAAAATATTAGGTTGTCATTATTCCGTAATTTTAGCAACTGAGACTAGTTGGGTCGAAACAGTGAGAAGTGAAGAAGTTTTCAGGAGCTATTACAATGTCTTTAGGGATGACCGTGATTGTCATGTATCTGGTAAGAAGTCAGGAGGGGGCGCTTTGATTGCGATTTCAGCTAAACTAAATGCAGAAGTTATCAAAACTATAAAATCAAAAGAATTCGAGAGACTTACGAAAAGTTTTATCATGTTTTAATAGTCTTTCCCCGCACGTAAAAATTCACATATATGGCGATTTCAATCAACGCGGTATTGATTTCATACCAGATGCTGATAATGAGAGCATCCTACTTCCTGTTGTAGGGGAAAATGAAACTTTGCAGTTCATTTGCGATAAATCTGCCAGTTTAGGCCTTTATCAAATAAATCACATAAGAAATCAGCGACATTGCTATTTAGATTTATTAATGACGAATATAGACGAAGACTTCTGTGTAATGGAATCACTTACTCCCTTATGGAAGAATGAAGCTTATCATACAGCCATTGAGTTTTCTATATTCTTGCATGTTAACGACAGACCTGGTGATAGTGAATTTGAGGAGGTATTTGATTACGAGTCCGCTAACTATGAAAGCTTGAGGCAAAAAATTAATGCAATAAACTGGCAAATGATTTTAAGAAATGAAGAAAATGTTGAAGCTGCCGTAGACAAGATGTCAAAATATTATTTGAAGTCATTCACGAAGATATACCATTGAAAAGAAGAAGGCGTCACTATAACTCAAAACATCCCATCTGGTATAGTAGAGAAATCAAAAATTTAAAAAGTCGTAAGCAGAAAGCACACAAAATCTACAAAAAATATAACAGCGAAGATAACTTAACAAACTATTTAAATCTATGCGATCAATTGAACCTTGCCATTGATATCACGTTTGAAGAGTACAATGCAAGAACAGAACGCAATATAAAAACTTGCCCAAAAAACTTCTTTAATTACGTAAAAACTAAAATAAAATCGGATTATTTCCCAACAGGAATGCATCTTGATGGAAAGGTAGGCGATAACTCAGAGGAAATCTGCAATCTTTTTGCAACATTCTTCCAGGAAGTTTACACTACATTTTCAGAGAAGGATCGAGAGCGTGAATACTTTTCATTCCTCCCAGAACTTTCAAGAGATATTAACATTAAACAGATAATAGTACATACAATCATGGATGCCTTAAAAAACTTGGATAGCTCTAAAAGCCCTGGACCTGTTGGCGTGTTTTTAAAGACTTTGTCAATAGAACTAACCGCTCCTTTATTATGTCCCAACTGCGTAGCTGAAAGGGAGTACCAGCGTAAACTGCAGCAGATCCCAAAATATGCAGGTGGTCAAGACAAATCGTCTAAACAAAATCAAACCGGTGGTGATTCGGTTATTCCTGCGGTCCCGATTAATGCGCCGCTTGGATTACCCATCGCAGTAGGTGTGGCGAGCCTCTCGATTTCGTCTGGACGAAATCCAATAGTTTCCAAAATGGTTGCGGCTTTGGAGGTCAAGCAGTTTAAACACAGTCAATCTATTACGTTGCTGGTGCATCCCAATCCGGACACAAAGGCGACTATATTAGCGAATAGAGCAAGGTCAGCAAATTCACAATCGTGCTCGATAAAGTCGCTTTTGAAGCTAGAACTTCAAAAATTAGAAGAGGAGCGGGCTTTCGAACAACAGGAGGCGGAGAGACGTAGAATTCTGGAGCAGGAGGAAGCAAAAAGACGACGAGATTTCGAGCTGCGTGAAGCGGAGAAGTATCGTGAATACATCAAGAAGAAGTATGCTCTACTTGAAGAAATGTCGAACCGGTCTGATTCAAGTCGCAGCGAGGTGGCGAGCAGAGTTGATGATTGGGTAAACAGCGTAAATATTATGCAACAAAGAGGGCGGAAAGTTACTCAGACCGCTCGCGGCTTCAATCCACAGCAACATTCTAGTCAGCATCAATTCTCGTTTCCGGACCATGATGATATTCCTCGAAGTAATTCACCAGCCATAGGTTCCATTATTGGAAGCGCATGTAATGTTCAAGGAGAATCGATGATAGCTGCAGACCGAACCCGTTCTCATTCCAATGTCACGATCCATGGTAGCGAATGCCGGATTGCACATTCCGGACGAATGACGCAACGAGCTAGTCAACTGCCAATACGTGAAGAAGAGGAACCGGATCCTTGTCATCTCAGCAAGAAGCAATTAGCCGCACGTCAAGCAGTTTCCAAGGACCTGCCCTACTTTTCCGGCAAACCAGACGAGTGGTCTATTTTTATTTCGGTCTACAATAGCACCACGGCTATGTGTGGATTCTCTGACGAAGAGAACATCATCCGTCTTCAAAAGTGTCTGAAGGGGAAGGCTTACGAAGCTGTACAAAGTCGACTGCTGTATCCGTCGAATGCTCCGGGTGTAATTGCAACATTGCGGATGCTTTATGGACAACCAGAAGCTATTGTCCACTCATTGATAGGGAAAATCAATGCGCTTCCCTCACTGCGGGAAGACAAACTGGAACCATCGTAGATTTCGCGGTGAACGTACAGAATTTCTGTGCTACAGTCGACGCTTGCGGCATTGCAGACTATATGTACAACATCTCTCTTCTACACCAGCTCGTCAGTAAGCTTCCTCCTACTATCAAGTTGGATTGGGCACGGTATCGACAGACCCTTTCTGTCATTAACCTATCCACATTCGGAGAATGGATATACTCTTTGGCTGAGGCAGCAAGCGCTATAATTATTCCACCAGTGATGGTGGAGACCAAATCAGCACGCTACGAGGCGAAAGGGATCAAGAAGGAAAATGTCTTCCTTTATGCACACTCCGAAACATCATACCCACCCCCTTCACCATCGATCGCGCCACAGAGTGGTGTTAGGGAAGAAAAGTTAAAAGAATGGGTTGATAACAGCTGCGCAATCTGCAAAGGCAATTGTAAAGCAATCGATAAATGCATGCGTTTCCAGGAGCTGTCCAGGGATTCGCAGTGGGCCGCTGTGCGGGAATTCAACTTATGCCGGCGATGTCTCCACAAGCATAGCGCTAACAGTTGTTATGCTAAGTTGTGTGGAATAAACGGATATACAAGAATGCACCATGAACTGCTACACAACAATCGAAAGGACGATTTCATAGTGACACACTCAGATAAAACAACACCATCTCCGCAGATACAGAATGAAGAGCACACTCAAGGGTTCAATTTACATCATTGTAATTCAAGCGCTGTGTTGTTCCGTTACATACCGGTTGTTCTACACGGAAAACACCGTTTCGTACAAACGTACGCATTCTTCGATGAGGGGTCAGAGTTGACACTACTCGACCAGCAGCTGTCAAACGAGCTCATGTTGGAAGGAACAATGCAACCGTTATGCCTCAAATGGACTGGGGGTACACTGCGCAACGAGATGAAGTCCGAAGTCGTCAGCCTGGAGGTGTCGGGAATGGAAAACAATGCCAAGAAGTTCAACCTCGACGCTGTACGAACCGTCTACTTCTACCGCGTCAAACAGTCGACATGGAGAAGTTGGTGCAGCTATATCCTCATCTACGCAGATTACCGATCGAATCATACCACGAAGCTAGACCACGCATTCTGATCGGTATGAAGCACGTAGGAGTAAGTGTCGCCCTGAAGACTAAATTAGGGGGTTACGATGAACCGGTCGCAGTAAAGACTCTGTTGGGGTGGACCTTATGTGGCGGATATAAGAAGAATGAATCCGTCTCCACAGGACATTGTGCATTTCACGTATGCGCAGAAACAGAGCACTCCGACAAGAGCCTGCATAAAACCGTGAATACTCATCGCACGCAGGATAGTCTAAGCATAGCAAAATTCGATAACATCCTTATATCTTCCGATGTTCATGGCGCAGAGAACTCAGACCTAAAAGTAAAACACCATGAAACCCATCTGTCTGTGCGTTGCGACGATGTACTTCTACCAGACTGTGGTGAATTGACTCTTTGTCGACACCAAAACCGATCGTCGACAGCACAAAAAGGTGCCAGCATGTACGAGCGACCTACTTCAAAGCTGGTGATGTTGGACGTTTGGCGCGATAAATAGTAAGCCAGCTTGGAGGCTGGCGTACCTGGGGGGAGTGTTAGCCCTCCCAGAAAACTGATTCTAAACTACCCTAATCTAGTGCTACTTAATTGCCTTAAATCTAACTTAGTCTAATGTAGTCTAGTGCCTAGAAACTACCGTATAACTACAACTAATGTCGGTAAGGATTTAATGCCAATTTATTATAAATATGTATATTACAGACTACTCTTAAAATTAGGATAGCGATAGCAGTTACCCACTAACGGGAATCCGTGGTTTATATTTTGCTAAAATTCGACCTAAATCGCACCAGAATTTCCGTATCGTAACCGGATAAACGAAATACAGTAGGCACTAAACGTGAGTAAATATTAAATATATTTATATCAATAATTCCAATGCATACAAACTAAATATGAATATGCATTCAAAACTTAGCTTAACTTATCTAAACTTACATCTAGATATATTTTCATTATATATATATATATATATATATATATATATATATATATATATATATATATATATATATATATATATATATATATATATATATATATATATATATATATATATATATATATATATATATATATATATATATATATATATATATATATATATATATATATATATATATATATATATATATATATATATATATATATATATATATATATATATATATATATATATATATATACGATTACTAAAGTTAACTAATCTAAACCTATGCTACGCTAAAATGTACAGTTAAACTAAACTAAGATTCATTTACTTTCTCAATAGGAAAATTATAATCTCCCGTTACGACACCCGAGTGTTTTATTGGAGATTACAATTGCGGAAATACCCTGCTGTTACTCCGTTGGCCAAAGTCAACAACATTCATAGATCATTATAACATAATAATTAACAAAGCAAACAGCACACTAGGTTTTATTAAACGCTTCAGCTATAGTTTCCAAGATCCCTACACAATAAAAACATTATATGTAGCCTATGTGCGTTCAACACTAGAATATTGTAGTATAGTTTGGTCCCCTTTTTCAGCAACGCATGCAAACCGGATAGAATCAGTACAAAAGCAGTTTTTGATGTTCGCTCTTCGTAAACTAGGTTGGACTGGACTACATTTGCCATCTTATGAAGCACGGTGCATGCTAATTGACATTCAAACCTTGAAAGATCGTCGTGAATTTTCTATGGTATCATTTGTAAGCGATTCAATCGAACTTTTTTCAAAACTAAATTTTTATGCTCCTTCTCGATAACTACGTAACCGCAGCATCTTTTGTACAATTCGCCATCGCACTAATTATGCCAAGTTTGGCCCTTTAAACCAAATGATGAATATTTACAACAAGCATTGCGACAGCATTGACTTCACTATGTCGAAAACAAAATTTAAGCAGCAGTTTAAAGTAAACCAAAATTTTAACTAGTGTTAAGTTAGTTTAATAATTATCGTAAGAAACCGGCCTACATCTGATTGACGACTTGAAATAAATGAAATAAATGAAATAAATGATCAGGGATACTTTGCTCCTATACACATCCATACATACATTCATACATACGAACTTACATTCATACATACATACATACATTAATACTATTTGGCATAATTTTGTTTCAGAGAGCGTGTAATGTCGTGTCATCTAATCTATCTAATTCTATGGAAAATCATCCTACCATCGCCTTGGAGTCTACGTCATAGTAGCAAATTTCACATTGAATCCGCCCCTGTCTCTCACTAATCTCTTTTTTGTCTCCTAGGTCCGAAGCGAATCAATCGACTCTTAATTGATACGGTAAACATACTAGCAGTATTAGTCCTTACTCGCGAATACTTTTTACTACAACTGTGCTGTTTCATCTCTATCTTATAAAAGAATTCGATTATCCCTGTTCTAGTCAATATACGTATTTGTTAAAGTATGTACCAGGCAAATCCTCAATTTTTCAATTATTATGCTGAGGAGGTAGACGAGTGAAACCATTCTCTAGGGTTTTACAAAAAATATCTCTGCCTATACTGTCGTTTTATGCATAATTGTCCCATAGAACATAGGACAATTATGCGAATAACAGCAGTACAAACGACGTAAGAAATATTTATCCCCTATTCCCTATAAAGTTTGTTCGAACCGAATGTCCGCTTGGTTCGACTCGAACAGACCACACCGACCCGCAATGGCTGCTTATCACAATCTCTTCCGGCGTTTCGACGCCAGCGGTCATAGAAGAGATCTCTTTTATCGAATCCTTTATTTCCGTCGGAGCTCGTATATGATTTTTAAAGGAGAATAACTAACATCGTTTTTCATTTTTTTAAAAAAAATTACGGGGACAAAGGGGGAGAGTTACCGTCAAGCTACGTAATTACCAGGGGGTATTTAGAGATTTGTGACGAAATGCTACGATGGGGGAGGGGGGTGTTAAAAATCACTCAAAAAATGCTACGTCACTTATGGATGGTACCTTAATGATGTTACCATCAAGAATACGTCAGACAACCTCAATTGACCCCCTTCAACGCCAGTTTGTCCTTACCAAGCCGCAACGCGGGTGGCGGCGTAAAAACTGCCGAATAGGGGTTGAGAACAGATTGGAGCAACATCTGATGTTGCTCCAATTGTATGTGATATCCAAGACTGACTTGGATAGTTCCGTTGAGCATAGTTTGCATACCTTACATCACTAGACCCAATGTTATCCATTCACCCACAACATTGAACGAATTGTGATGTTTTATACAATAAAACAGCTTTATCAGTAAGCTATCATGATACAATTGACTACTTTACGTTTGGAGGTACAGTATGTCGTCACACGTGGGAGCCATTTGGGCAAAAATGCATTTCAAATTATGTTATATATGAAATGTGTCCCAACTTGCTTAAAAACATATTATTAGAATCATTACGTTAAAACAATATTCGTCATCCACCCCCGATTATCGAATGTATCTTTTCATGCGAAGTAAACCATAATAAATCCTACGTTCCAAAGTTATATGACCCACTAGAACTAATCAAATCAAGCACCATAATGAGATGTAATGTATTGAAGATGGAATACTAATTCTTTTGCCATCCTTATAAGTATTAAAATAGTTTCTAATTTATTTAAATATCCAAAAGAGGAATACAGTGCACAAACATTAAAACAAATTATGAATCTTCACGACAAAATAATTTCGAACCAATCTAATGAGTAATAGTTTTTTTTACCAAGTTTTAACTTCAAAAATAACTCAGCCCAAGAATAGTTTCATAAAAAAAATCGACGAAATAAATATTATGAGCCCCCAAATGATTAGTAAATGTTTATTGTTTATGTGTTATATCATAAACGGATTCAGCGTATCAAAATTACATAAAACTATCTTATTTGAACCGTTACGACAAAGATTTGGGTTTAATCTGCCTTGTTTTTATTTATTATACTCATCTTATTTATATTATTTATCCTTATTATGCATTATAATAAATTTTGTTGGTTTCATTAATTTTATTCGAGCAGAAATTAAATTTACTTTCTCCCCCATGAGTACGTACATTGCAAAATTGCTGCAAAATAATGAATCAGGAAAGTCTTAACTTACACTTATCAGGTGGATCAAATCGGGTATTTTAAATATCCTTGCTAAACCTAAAAGCTAAGATTGGGGCCAGCAACAAATCATCAACCAATTTGAATGATTTTGACGTCAAAGTTTCGAATATTGTCTAGTGAAAAGTAGCGGACCTTACGTTGCTTCAATTCAAAAACAGCAAGTTCTTCCTGATTACGTTGGGGTAACTGGGTTTAGCTAATTAGTATATTTCCCAATAAACAACGCAAGCTGAACAAGCCTTTGATACAGGGGAATAAGCTGTTCATGCAATTATCCAGCTAAAGTGTTTGTTGGGTTGATTCGAAATTGGGGCTAAGCATAAATACTTTGTAGAGTTTTACAAAAACACATCATATCAAGTAATTGATTATTAAATAAATCTTTCCTGTGTTCACCAGAAATCACCGATCAGAATATGCCAGAAATGAATGCTCATTGAACCCAAAGGTCAAATTCAGTGAATCCAGAATATACGCAAGCCTTTATCATGCGACGTGTCGAATATAGCACTTTTCAACAAAGGCTTAATAGAACTCATAATAATCGATTGCACATGGCCCACCTGGGTTCAGCTATCGACTTCGTAAGATTTTTCTAAAATGAAAAAAAAATGTGAATTGATTGTAAAAATTGAAGCTCTATAAAAATAAAATCAATCTACAAGATTTGGAAGGGACTCGAGAGTGATTTTGAAATTGCTGATGACTGTAAGTTTCAAAATAGTCCTCGATCTTCAATGTAATAAAAAAATATCAAAGCGACACATTCCTCAATATCACCTACAAGGTAATATCTCATGTTCTGTTATCCAGACTGCAACATTCGATAGTCCTTAATTCACACCGTTGTATCAATTCATATCACATAAGAGGCAAATGCCGAGCGATTTGCATATTATCGTAAAAAAATCATCAAATTGTTTGTAGAGCGAACACTGCAATTGGATTTCCCATGTTTCAGTCAACTTTTCGTAGCAGATTCCATCGCGGTTGGCTCACTTTGCCGTTTTGATTGTTGACCATAACAAGATAGTATGGTTACTTTAAGATGTACCGAACAGCTTGTTAAATCCATTACGATATTGTATGACCCACGACCACTCCCGGAACGTTCATTACATCCGGATCGGCCATACAAATGGTATAGAATTCTGCATATCTGGGTTCCAGCATAATGTTGATTTGCACATATTGGCTCCTGCCAAACTGAAGTTTTAAAAGAGGCATAAAGCTTTTAAGTCGACTAACTGATGACACCATTGATTCAAGTTAATTTTTCTATAATACAAAAGATTTATTATGCACATAATCAAAAATAATTAATTTCTAGTGATTGTTGATTTCCGAATGTTCACGAATCCTTTATTGCTTTTTGTTTGCTTTGCGGTTTTGACGTTTACGTGAATTTGTATTGGTGAGGGCACTGGCTCCACTCGCAAAATTTTCGGTGCCAAATTGCACTGGAATTGCACTTTTTATTGCAGTGCAAATCAATGGAACATGGTGTCGGTGGTTTGACGGCACTTCTGCAAGAAAAGTGCAGTTTCAGTGCAAAAAACTACACCGGTGCCGTCAATCGAAAATCCTATATGTTTGCACAAGGAGCTCGACTGTACAAACAATTTTGTGCACATATTTTATACGGATTAATGCGATCGAGGTATACATAAAATGCGTGCTTGAAACGAGCACAGAGTAAGGGAAAGCTCAATCGCCTGTTGAACGGCATTGCGTAGCGTACCTCCGGACATATCAGCCTGCTACACTATCTATAGAAGCATGTTGTGCAGTGTTCTACTTTGCTTGCCGATCAACAGGCAACTGAGCTTGTGCGGCTAAATCCGTGCTTTAAATAGTCGATAATGACGTCATTCATAGAAGCGTAGCGCGCTAGGTACACCCATCTGTCGTGCTGGACTTGGGAAGCGCTATATTTTGTGTGTAAATGCGCGATATTTTGACTAGGTTGCACATTATTTAAATTTTCAATGCCATAATATCAAAAATCTTTAGGTTTATCTTTTGGAATCTATTCATAGAAGTATTTCGGGACGATATGTGCAAAAGTTTGAAAATTTATCGTGAGCGTAGCGAATTTCGACATTCTTGGCATTTGTATTTATAAAATTGAAGTCCAACTGACGCCTAATGAACTAAATTAAAAAGAAATGACTAAAGTGAAAACAAACGTTTACGAAACTGTGCGGAACAAATGACGAAATTGAAGATGTCGCTATAATCGTAGAAGTACCGGGTCATTTCTAATATCGGTCTGTTGGCAGCGAGGACGGACCACACGTTTGTGCGTAGAGGTTAATTTATGATAGGAGATGAGGAACATCATATTCAGCCAGAAGAAGCTTAGACACGAAGCTAGCTTGCGATGCGTGTTTACGATCTTCTAAAGTGTGTAGCCCTAATAATCGACAACGGTCTTCGGATGGTGGCAAGTTCAGCAGATTGTTTCAAGGCAATTGACGTAACGAATATCGTATGAATCTTATAGCTACTATATTTATAGTTAGGCGAAGACAGTGAGCGGAGCCAATTGAACATGTTAAATACCGGAGCCAATCGAGCATGACGTCACATAACATGTTCTCTTTGGATGTATATGGGAAAGGTATTGTGATTATGGTCATAACTATTTAACTCTTATCTTGTGTTATCACGTGTAGAGAAACGAAAAGAACCAATTTTTTTCTGTAACAAGAAGAGATATTCGCACAAGTATGAAACCATATCATCCGATCTTCGAATTGTTTTTTTTTTCTATTCGTGCATGTAAAGTTTTTACTTACGACGATAATGAAATCATTAAGCTAGAGCTTGAACATTTACATGGGATGTCAGTGTTTTTGCCTTTCTCATATAGAAAGGTTATGTAATCGCTCTGAAAAACGTCAACCTAATCCCGGCATTTTTTTTTTTCGACTCGCATAAGGTTTCTGGATTTTAACAGGGGCGTAGTTGATGGTTTACGGAGAGGGGTTACACCCCCCTCTACTGTTCACTCCCCTCCTTTAAAAATCTCCTTAAATCACCCCTCAGACCACCACCCCATCCAGCCCTCATACCCCTCCCTTTCAACCCCATCATCTTTAAACCACCACTATATCACAAAGCATACCAATTTAAGCTGGGGAGTCATTCGTTCATGGGACTTTCGCCCTCCTCACATACCCACCCCCGCATGACAAAATGAGTTAGCAAGCAGATAACATTGATCTAATGCTGATTAGGCTAATGGAGTATGATATTTTTTTGTTTCAAGTGTTTCACCGTCGACACGTAGCTCATCAAGTTCGTGGCTGGCATGCCATTGTGTATAAGTGCAAAGTGTACTAAGAATGTAATGGACATTTCCACGATTATGTTGAACATAAAAAGCCTCCGTGCCATAGTTTAGAGAAATGAGAAAGGCACAATTGCACCGCTAGGTGTATTAAAACAGGTTTTTTTTTCCTCAAATAAGAGCTGTCAGTTTTCCGGCTTTTGTGTCCGCCTAACTCTTACTATAGTAACTCTAATAAATCTGCGCTGAACTGCTTCAATTTTTTGGCTCCAAATTGCAGGAAAGGGGCACCCACCAGACGACGTTTGCAAATTCCAACGGTGAAACTTGTTACTGGTAAATTAATAAAAAAAAATCAAATTCAAAAGAAATAATTCGTCGATTTACTATAGCCTTTCTTGTATCAGATAACATGTTATCTAAAGTTCTTAGCGAAAACAGTTCCAAAACTATAGCATAGTTTTGGAACTGTTTTCGCTAAGAACTTTTCAAAATTATTTTCAATTTCCAGTGGCTATCTCAAGCCGCCAGAATTAACACATTTATGGAAAAGTTTTAAGCTCTCCCGAAACACAATCCTGGCTACGCGCCTGGCTAGATGCCATGCAACAACTTCGTCAAAGACATCATAACTCTAAAACGAAAGATAAGGAACGGACGTGTGAATTGTCGGTTACCCCTTTTTGGACGCTAGGTTCCCCTCGGGGTTACCCCCTCGAACTACGAACATGCTCGTGAATTGCAAGGTGGTTCATGTATTTATCTTATTTTTTCTAGACAACATGGGTCAATGCACGACGAATAAAATGGTGCAATTTGCCAATAACAACAATGTTAATTTGAAAATGCGGAAGTTTTTTTTTTCATTTTCTGTAAAAAAGGCAAAATGTTGGACGCCAGCAATTCAGTTTATAACTACTGGACGGGTGCTTATGAACAAACGGTTTTACCTTCGTGTTGTAGGTGAAGCCCAGTTTCATGAGACTAATTTATAATATAATTACAGTTTTTGCCGATAGTGAAGTTATACGGGTTCAAAAACAGGCTAAAATAAAATCAAAATCATAATTCTCTACAAAGTATTTACAGCTATTTGGTATCTTCGGGAAAGTTGCGTGTTTTGTAATATAAAAATATTATTTTTGTTACGACGAGGTCCCCCGTTCGACATGCTTTACTCGACGCGGCGACTCATCGATCGTCCACAGCGGTGCGGCAACTGTCAACCAGTCGCAGAGTCAAGATTAACTGTCGTCCAAATGTCATCGGCTGGCAGCAGGCTTTTTTCTTTTCGGATCCAACAGTTTAAGTGAACAGACCGTAAAATTAAGATTTATTCATTCTCGTATTTATAAATATTATATTATTTCTGCATTACGCAGTTACACAGATCACCTAGATACTTACTACGTGTGATCAAGGTGACGTACACCGGCCGACCCACTTCCACATGGTCGTTTGTGCACCAAAATTTGTAAGTAGGATACATAGAGATTATATGAATCACACTAAAATAAAGAAAATTTACAGCTTGAAGCTTACAACGATTAAATAGTGTTGCTATCACAGCGATATTCCCCTCAACAATTTTAACATTATTAATGCAAATAATCAGAAACAAAAAAGTTATAAGTAAAAACTTCGTTACAGAGTTCGTTATAGAAAACGTCTCGGAACGTGATTACTGTGAGAGATAAAGACAACAGGTCTTCTACAAAATTTATAAAAATACTCTTCTCTACAACTATCTCTTTGGTTCGAAAGATAAATTTTCCGTAGCCTACTATAATAAATTAATATCAAGAAAATTGCCTAAAGTTGGCGCTGGTTACACACACAAACATTGTAGAACATGTAAAATCGATAATATTATTTATTTATTTATTTATTTAATTTGAGCCACTGTGCGCCCGATCCCTGAAAGCTCAAATTTGGACGTATTTAAATAAATCTAAATAAACGTTAAATGAACTAGTGGCTGATATCGAATCTGATTTACTGTAATATACCTCTATCCTCTGTAGACCCAAATTTAAATACACATTCCCACACAAACAACTTAATAAACTAGGTGAATCAGAACACGCGACATGACAAAAACTAACGCGCACCATATGGAGAAAAAAAAAACAAAAGTTTTTCATCAACTCCCCTGCGTACTGCAACAAGAGACGCGCCGCTACGTGACGGAGTAGGCTGGGGGCAATGTGATGGCACCCATCAAACCATCGTCGCTGAACGTTCGACCGACGAATGAATGGCATCCACCAACTATGTAGGTACCCACCTATTCCACCAGATGTATGCCCGGAAAAGTTGGAAAATAAATTCCCCTCCGCCGTTGCTGGTGCACCCTGCTCCTCACCGAGCGACGTCAGAGAGTTGTACGGTAACTTTCTAACATGGTTGTGATTGCATAAATTATCGGGCTGGTCCACGTGTCCCTGGCCTAGCAGCGGAGATTGCTTCGAAGTGGATGGGGGGCATGATGCTGCTGCTTTTTGCATGGGGACTTTTTCATGCGAATTATTCGGTAGCAGCAGCAGAATTTCAACTTTAGACGAAACAAGTTCAAATTTGATTTAACTTGTAAAACATGAGGACTGTGCAAGTTGGGCCCAGAGGGAAAATCGTCCTAAAACCGTTGAGAATCTTTTTTGCGACTCGCTTGTAAATGAGCTAACTCGAACGATTATGTATTCAGAAGAGCAGAATGTGTAATGCAGAGTACGGATTTACCTTGGAGAGCGCGATGATGGGAAAATTCGATTGTGGAAAAATCAATACTATTAATTTAGTCTCATTGTATTTCGCTAAGCTTAACGGATCAACGAATCAGGAAAAAGAAAGCGAAAGAAACTCAATCCAATCGAAATGGCTTACTGGAGTTCTTTTTCGTATTTTTACAGGGGCAGAGCAAGAGTTTTTGATGGGAAGATCACATTTAAAAGAAAATTAATGATGTTGAGAAATTATTCCGAATTGTATAAATGTTGTCTAAGTATCTTTTGAGAGCCCAAAATATGTTATGAATTCCCATCTTCCAATGTTTTTATTTAAAAGATGAAAAGTACCCCTAGCTCAGCTAATGGATCTCTTTTACTTTCGTCGAACGGAACTATTCGATGCCATTTTTCAACGAAACTTTGCCGTCCGATCCGGACCGCTGGTCGCAAAAGAAAGCGAACGGAATAGAACAAAAACTTTTTTAATTTAAAAGCATTACCCAAAGCGACAATATAACCAATGGTAATACCTCTATTCCGATAGTTTTCCATTTTCATTGCTTCAAATTGCTTTCGTGTCCTTTCGACACTGTTTCAAATCAACCAAATCGCGGAACTGTCCCTTCTGAAGATTGCCAGCTTTGCGACGACTTACGAACGAACCAACGACCGGTCAGGTTAAATATCCAATCAAAGTAGGTCACGAACAACGATCGGCACCCGGGGTAACACGTTGACACAAGCACAAGGGGACGGGTTCGAAGATTGATTGTTGCAGTCCCACACACACACAGCCTCAGTCCCGGCATGTCACGGGTGGAAACAGTGACAAACCGAACGAACGAGTGGACATACCTTGATGTGAAATGTTCTGCAGGTGACATGCCACACGATGATGGTCCAACTAAATAACATATGGCCATGTTTGTAACTTTTCGACCCCTTTTTGTTCACTCTTCACACGGCTCGAGCGCCGGATGTTGGTGACAGTCGTTTCGTTGGCCCACAACAGAGCGGCAGGCTGTTGCCGTCCCTGCTCTCGGCGGCGGCGTTGTCACTAGATCGCTGGAGACCGCAACGCAGAGGAGGAGAACCCTTCGTCCCCTGACGAATGCTGCGCTACATGACGGATGTGTGGGAAGCGGTGTCACTGTAGAACAAGCTGACGATTTTCCGTCTGTGTGCTTTGGTCGATACTAACGAAGATACTAGAGAGAGAGATAGAGAGAGAAGGGTGAAACTGTTTGATTGTTGAATATATTTAAGCTTTCAATATAGGGACACTGATTTAAAGTTCACTCGGGTAATAGTTTGAGAAATTAAAAGTAACTTTCGTTCGATGCAATTATTGGAATCATTTCGTTTCTCCTCTTTTCGTCGAAAATAGTCACAGTTTCTAGTTGTCATAAAAACGTGTATTGTCCTACCACAGGAACAGATTCCTTGCCTAATCATACTTTTTTGTAAACTTAGCCGTGAAGACAAATCTCAATCTTCCAGGAATCTTACCGAGAGCAGAAATTGTTGTTTGGAATTTGAAAAAAAAAATTGAGATCAGTTTCCGCAGAGGTTTCATCGTCGTGTTTTTTTAGTACAGTAAGATTCCGTTTTTGCCACGTTCCGTTTTTGGCATGCTCCATTTTTGGCAACAAAAAAGTTCCGTTTTTGGCAACATTGTTTTTGTTCATAGTAAATCTTTAAAAAAATGCTCAAGGCACATTTTGTTGTAATAACGGATATCACTTTTGACTTTATTTCCAAACATAGGAGTCATATTTAATATATATTTTATGGAGGCGGGCATAGCGAATAAAATTAAATTTGCTGATTTTTTTTGTATTTATTTCATTCCATTTCACATATTATTATATCATTAATGTTCTTGTAACATTTATGAAGTCACAAATTGAAAATAAATGCTTTTAAGGTATGGTTCCATTTTTGGCATGGTTCCAGTTTTGGCAACCGAAAAAAAATATATTGTTGCCCAAAACGGAATCCTACTGTATCTAACCGTACAGCTTACGGGCCCAAATTCTGGTGACAGTTTGGTGTGTGAGGCTACAGTTGAGATGTTAGGATATTTGAGGATTTTGCACAATTAGTTTTCTTCTCTCCTCCTGCATGATGAATATCATGAACAGCACCGTACTCCTCGTTACTTGTTCCCTTGTTCCGTTGTTCCTTTGTTCCCTTTTTCCGTTGTTCCCATTTCCCTTTTCCCTGTGCCTCTGTCCTTCTATCCGTCTCTCTGTCCGTCCCTCTGCCCCATCCAAAAATTGGACAACTTGAAAATTGGAAAATTGGAAAATTGGAAAATTGGAAAATTGTAAATTGGAAAATTGGAAAATTGGAAAATTGGAAAATTGGAAAATTGGAAAATTGGAAAATTGGAAAATTGGAAAATTGGAAAATTGGAAAATTGGAATATTGGAATATTGGAATATTGGAATATTGAAAAATTGAAAAATTGGAAAATTGGAAAATTGGAAAATTGGAAAATTGGAAAATTGGAAAATTGGAAAATTGGAAAATTGGAAAATTGGAAAATTGGAAAATTGGAATATTGGAATATTGGAATATTGGAATATTGAAAAATTGAAAAATTGGAAAATTGGAAAATTGGAAAATTGGAAAATTGGAAAATTGGAAAATTGGAAAATTGGAAAATTGGAAAATTGGAAAATTGGAAAATTGGAAAATTGGAAAATTGGAAAATTGGAAAATTGGAAAATTGGAAAATTGGAAAATTGGAAAATTGGAAAATTGGAAAATTGGAAAATTGGAAAATTGGAAAATTGGAAAATTGGAAAATTGGAAAATTGGAAAATTGGAAAATTGGAAAATTGGAAAATTGGAAAATTGGAAAATTGGAAAATTGGAAAATTGGAAAATTGGAAAATTGGAAAATTGGAAAATTGGAAAATTGGAAAATTGGAAAATTGGAAAATTGGAAAATTGGAAAATTGGAAAATTGGAAAATTGGAAAATTGTAAAATTGGAAAATTGGAAAATTGGAAAATTGGAAAATTGGAAAATTGGAAAATTGGAAAATTGGAAAATTGGAAAATTGGAAAATTGGAAAATTGGAAAATTGGAAAATTGGAAAATTGGAAAATTGGAAAATTGGAAAATTGGAAAATTGGAAAATTGGAAAATTGGAAAATTGGAAAATTGGAAAATTGGAAAATTGGAAAATTGGAAAATTGGAAAATTGGAAAATTGGAAAATTGGAAAATTGGAAAATTGGAAAATTGGAAAATTGGAAAATTGGAAAATTGGAAAATTGGAAAATTGGAAAATTGGAAAATTGGAAAATTGGAAAATTGGAAAATTGGAAAATTGGAAAATTGGAAAATTGGAAAATTGGAAAATTGGAAAATTGGAAAATTGGAAAATTGGAAAATTGGAAAATTGGAAAATTGGAAAATTGGAAAATTGGAAAATTGGAAAATTGGAAAATTGGAAAATTGGAAAATTGGAAAA
Organism: Topomyia yanbarensis; assembly: GCF_030247195.1. NCBI lineage: Eukaryota > Metazoa > Arthropoda > Insecta > Diptera > Culicidae > Topomyia > Topomyia yanbarensis. The sequence goes on along the minus strand of NW_026683624.1, from coordinate 3,796 downwards.
TTGGAAAATTGGAAAATTGGAAAATTGGAAAATTGGAAAATTGGAAAATTGGAAAATTGGAAAATTGGAAAATTGGAAAATTGGAAAATTGGAAAATTGGAAAATTGGAAAATTGGAAAATTGGAAAATTGGAAAATTGGAAAATTGGAAAATTGGAAAATTGGAAAATTGGAAAATTGGAAAATTGGAAAATTGGAAAATTGGAAAATTGGAAAATTGGAAAATTGGAAAATTGGAAAATTGGAAAATTGGAAAATTGGAAAATTGGAAAATTGGAAAATTGGAAAATTGAAAATTCGACAAATCGAAAAAAAATTTAATTTTCGGATTTTCTAATACTCAAACTTTCAAATTTTTGAATTTCCGGATGTTCGAATTTTCGAATCTTCAAGCCTTCCAATTTTTGAATCTTCGATTTTCCGAATTCTCAAATTTTTGAATTTTTCTATTTTTGAATTCTCGATTCTCGAATTTTTCAATTTTAGAATTTTAAAATATTCGAATTTTCGAGTTTTTGAATTTTGGAATTCTTGAATTTTCGAATCATCTATTTTCCAAATTTTTGAATTTTAATATTTTCAAATTCCCTAATTTTCGAATCTTCGAATTTTCGTACTTTCGAATTTTTGAATTTTCAAATTTTCGAGTTTTTGAATTTTGGAATTCTTGTATTTTTGAATCTTCTAATTTCCAAATTTTTAAATTTCCGGATTTTAATATTTTGAAATTTCTTAATTTCCTAATTCTCGAATTTTTGAATATTTGAATTTTTGAATTTTCGTATTTTCCAATTTTCATTTTTTTTTGAATCGTTGAAATGAATCTTCGAGTTTCCGAATTTTTGAATTATAGAATCGTCCCTTATTCTCCTTTCCTCCTTTCCTCCTTTCCTCCTTTCCTCCTTTCTTCCTTTCCTCCTTTCATCCTTTCCTCCTTTCCTCCTTTCGTCCTTTCTCTTCTTTTCTGTTTAGTTTTTTGTTTCACCTCTCTCATTTATTTCCTCTTGCCAATCTTATAGCTCTCCTCGTGGCTTGCCCGTCTTTTTTGTCTGTCTTACTTTCTGATCATTTTTTTTTTCTCACAAATTGCATCAGTGCTGCTCTATTTTGTGCTCAAAAATTATCGTAAAACATCATGTCTCAAAAAAGCTATAAAACGCATTTCTTTGCCAATTCCTCCGAAGCCAGCAAATAAAAACAGCCGCTTCGCCAGCTCGATTCAAAGGATATCGAAAAGACCAACTGAACCGGAAAGAGTGCAGTCGTACAATAAAGCTGAAAGAAATATAGACCAGACTTTTGCACGCCCGAGCCGGGTGCGAGAATGAAGAAAAGCACTTCACTGTTGTGTTTCCGTTATATTTCCTGTTTCTGTTCAGAATCTTCAGAAGGGGGGAAAATCAGCAGGAAAAAAATATCTCGAATAAAGGTTAAGTATCAGCGAGAAAGAGAGAAAGAGAGAGAGAGAGAGCGGGGCACTTTTAGCGGCTTGCCCACCTTGTTCGGTATTTGTGGCGAGTTGTAAAATATGACCGGAACTGAAAACAAAAGTGTGTAGGAGAATAGCACCACTTTTCGAACCATTTCTAGTCTGTTTGTGAATGCATGGGAACATAAACAATCCTGGCACTACATCCTCGCCACCGGAGGGAAAAGGGAAACAATATTCAAGCCGAGAACGAATGCCAACTTTCGCAACTGTTCAGCATTAGTGGGTGCGATAAATTGCCTGTTTCTTGCGCTTTCGCCTCACTGAGTACGCCCTTTTTCTGAGGGATATTTTTCTAAAGTTGCAACTGCGAATTATTTATTACAATATTCAAATGTGCATTCGCTGTAAAGTTTTTTTTTCCCCAGTAGTAGGCCAAAACTGTCCAACAAGTGCTAATTTATCCATGACAACTAGCAGCAGCAAGGCACACTATTCTCTGTTTTGATGGAACAGCCTGATTGCCCAAATTCCCTTGTTCGGTTCCAAAAATAAACTACACACACACATCTCTTTTAGTTTCAACTCTACAAAATGTGGGCGGGCAGCCACTGTTGCAATGGAGTATTGTTCAAATATTTATCCGATTCTCCCAGTTTGTTCCGGGAGTAACGAGGATGCGGAAGGCGTCCAGGACAGACTGGCTTGTGTGTCACATTTATGGCATATGCATACCAACGAACCCGCAGGCGGATGGTGGATGTGTCTAAAACTTGCCGTCGAGGGACCGCTTTTTGCCGGCATGCTTTCCCGTCTAGAGGGAAGTCGGGATTTTTCGTTGGCATTTTCTCCGACGATGATGATGCAGGCTGATTCTGTGGCAGCAATAGAGGCAGATCCGGTGGAGACAAAAAAAAGAACTGACTGGCAGCTTGGGGTAGTATGGTTCATTTCAAAACATTTGGACAACTTTTGTGCCTTGGCGGATGCGGTTTTTCTTGTGTCGTGCCGTGTGAGTATATGTTTGCATCAATATAATTTAGTGGCATAATTACTTCCATAGGAGGCCATGAGGTAGGCTTCGAAGGATTTTTGTGGCGAAGCAAGCCATGTATGATTTTTGAATATGTAAATAAATGATAATAGTGTGAGTAACGATGATGTCAGATCCAATTCTACAGAGCACTTCGTTATCGTTTCGAAGAATCACAAGAAACTATTGTTTTGGACTGAAGCTTGTTCTCTTAATGTACCGGTAGTGCAGCGCAAGATATCATTAGTTTGAGTTTATGCTTTACTCCTCTCCCATCGAATCTTCTCCAAGGAAAAGCAGAATCGCATCAACACTACTATCTCTCAGTGGTTAGTTGTTTACAATGCGATATATTAGTATTTTGATGGTATTTCAGAAGGGTGATGTTTTATCTCGACAGTTTAAGTAGGCGGTTGCGTGAATTTTGACGCAGTCATCTTTAACTTTCATATTACTATATTACAACGAAAGTTTATCGCTGCTTTCAAACTAAAACCAAAACCTAACACCAGACCGATAATCCGGAGAAAAACTCTAGCTCTCCGATCTTCTTCTGGTGGTGAGTGAGAAGAGCGAAGAGTTACACACAAAAAACTGGGCAATGAAAAGTTTTTCCATTCTGTGGATGTGTTTGGAACAAATTTTCCGCCTTGCAAATTTAATTACTTGTTTGAGTTTGATTAGCGCCAAGGATTTGTGCATTTCTTAATTAAATTTGCGCTCCACCCCACGTTCCCTGGGCTGATTTCCTAAGACGCACGGAAGCGGAAGCGGAACAAGTCAAGCCGTATTTGCATTGTTTAATTCCACAGTTTTCCGATACAATGCAGGTTTGGTATAAAAGTTTCTCTGTGTAAACCGGATTTCGCCTGCTTTGTTTGTACAGTTGATCCATGGCAAGACGGTGCTAGCGATCCGTCAAAAACTATGCGCTAAGAGAGTTTCTGTTTGTTTTTGAAATATGGAACTTGCTGTCGTTGGCGATCCCGAATTGTTTCGTCCATTTTGTTGTAATAAGTGTCTCTGCCTTCGTGGTTGCCACAATAACACAATTTTACGTTTCCAATATTTCAAAAGGATAAAAGGACACCGAGGACAAAGAGGACAAAGAGGAAAAAGAGGACAAGGAGGACAAAGATAGTAGGAAAGTAGGAAAGGAGGAAAGCAGGAAAGGAGGAAAGTAGGAAAGGAGGAAAGTAGGAAAGGAGGAAAGTAGGAAAGGAGGAAAAGAGGAAAGGAGGAAAAGAGGAAAGGAGGAAAGGAGGAAAGGAGGAAAGGAGGAAAGGAGGAAAGGAGGAAAGGAGGAAAGGAGGAAAGGAGGAAAGGAGGAAAGGA
>NW_026683623.1:0-30082 GCF_030247195.1 Topomyia yanbarensis | reverse complement strand
AAACCGCTACAAGATGGGTTGACCAGCAGCTTGAGCAGAGGCTAATGGCGCATATCAAGCATTGAATTCGAATTTTCTTTCGAGAGAAATAAAAATCGTGAAACCCATAACATTTTCTCCTATCAGCGTTTTATTCAAAACCGAACGGATTAGAAGATATTTCTAAATTCAAGCACTCGATTCTAAATATCTCGGGCTGCACTAGTTTTGTAGCATCTTGTCTTTATCTTGTCTTTGTCTTGTCTTTGTCTTGTCTTTGTCTTGTCTTTGTCTTGTCTTTGTCTTGTCTTTGTCTTGTCTTTGTCTTGTCTTTGTCTTGTCTTTGTCTTGTCTTTGTCTTGTCTTTGTCTTGTCTTTGTCTTGTCTTTGTCTTGTCTTTGTCTTGTCTTTGTCTTGTCTTTGTCTTGTCTTTGTCTTGTCTTTGTCTTGTCTTTGTCTTGTCTTTGTCTTGTCTTTGTCTTGTCTTTGTCTTGTCTTTGTCTTGTCTTTGTCTTGTCTTTGTCTTGTCTTTGTCTTGTCTTTGTCTTGTCTTTGTCTTGTCTTTGTCTTGTCTTTGTCTTGTCTTTGTCTTGTCTTTGTCTTGTCTTTGTCTTGTCTTTGTCTTGTCTTTGTCTTGTCTTTGTCTTGTCTTTGTCTTGTCTTTGTCTTGTCTTTGTCTTGTCTTTGTCTTGTCTTTGTCTTGTCTTTGTCTTGTCTTTGTCTTGTCTTTGTCTTGTCTTTGTCTTGTCTTTGTCTTGTCTTTGTCTTGTCTTTGTCTTGTCTTTGTCTTGTCTTTGTCTTGTCTTTGTCTTGTCTTTGTCTTGTCTTTGTCTTGTCTTTGTCTTGTCTTTGTCTTGTCTTTGTCTTGTCTTTGTCTTGTCTTTGTCTTGTCTTTGTCTTGTCTTTGTCTTGTCTTTGTCTTGTCTTTGTCTTGTCTTTGTCTTGTCTTTGTCTTGTCTTTGTCTTGTCTTTGTCTTGTCTTTGTCTTGTCTTTGTCTTGTCTTTGTCTTGTCTTTGTCTTGTCTTTGTCTTGTCTTTGTCTTGTCTTTGTCTTGTCTTTGTCTTGTCTTTGTCTTGTCTTTGTCTTGTCTTTGTCTTGTCTTTGTCTTGTCTTTGTCTTGTCTTTGTCTTGTCTTTGTCTTGTCTTTGTCTTGTCTTTGTCTTGTCTTTGTCTTGTCTTTGTCTTGTCTTTGTCTTGTCTTTGTCTTGTCTTTGTCTTGTCTTTGTCTTGTCTTTGTCTTGTCTTTGTCTTGTCTTTGTCTTGTCTTTGTCTTGTCTTTGTCTTGTCTTTGTCTTGTCTTTGTCTTGTCTTTGTCTTGTCTTTGTCTTGTCTTTGTCTTGTCTTTGTCTTGTCTTTGTCTTGTCTTTGTCTTGTCTTTGTCTTGTCTTTGTCTTGTCTTTGTCTTGTCTTTGTCTTGTCTTTGTCTTGTCTTTGTCTTGTCTTTGTCTTGTCTTTGTCTTGTCTTTGTCTTGTCTTTGTCTTGTCTTTGTCTTGTCTTTGTCTTGTCTTTGTCTTGTCTTTGTCTTGTCTTTGTCTTGTCTTTGTCTTGTCTTTGTCTTGTCTTTGTCTTGTCTTTGTCTTGTCTTTGTCTTGTCTTTGTCTTGTCTTTGTCTTGTCTTTGTCTTGTCTTTGTCTTGTCTTTGTCTTGTCTTTGTCTTGTCTTTGTCTTGTCTTTGTCTTGTCTTTGTCTTGTCTTTGTCTTGTCTTTGTCTTGTCTTTGTCTTGTCTTTGTCTTGTCTTTGTCTTGTCTTTGTCTTGTCTTTGTCTTGTCTTTGTCTTGTCTTTGTCTTGTCTTTGTCTTGTCTTTGTCTTGTCTTTGTCTTGTCTTTGTCTTGTCTTTGTCTTGTCTTTGTCTTGTCTTTGTCTTGTCTTTGTCTTGTCTTTGTCTTGTCTTTGTCTTGTCTTTGTCTTGTCTTTGTCTTGTCTTTGTCTTGTCTTTGTCTTGTCTTTGTCTTGTCTTTGTCTTGTCTTTGTCTTGTCTTTGTCTTGTCTTTGTCTTGTCTTTGTCTTGTCTTTGTCTTGTCTTTGTCTTGTCTTTGTCTTGTCTTTGTCTTGTCTTTGTCTTGTCTTTGTCTTGTCTTTGTCTTGTCTTTGTCTTGTCTTTGTCTTGTCTTTGTCTTGTCTTTGTCTTGTCTTTGTCTTGTCTTTGTCTTGTCTTTGTCTTGTCTTTGTCTTGTCTTTGTCTTGTCTTTGTCTTGTCTTTGTCTTGTCTTTGTCTTGTCTTTGTCTTGTCTTTGTCTTGTCTTTGTCTTGTCTTTGTCTTGTCTTTGTCTTGTCTTTGTCTTGTCTTTGTCTTGTCTTTGTCTTGTCTTTGTCTTGTCTTTGTCTTGTCTTTGTCTTGTCTTTGTCTTGTCTTTGTCTTGTCTTTGTCTTGTCTTTGTCTTGTCTTTGTCTTGTCTTTGTCTTGTCTTTGTCTTGTCTTTGTCTTGTCTTTGTCTTGTCTTTGTCTTGTCTTTGTCTTGTCTTTGTCTTGTCTTTGTCTTGTCTTTGTCTTGTCTTTGTCTTGTCTTTGTCTTGTCTTTGTCTTGTCTTTGTCTTGTCTTTGTCTTGTCTTTGTCTTGTCTTTGTCTTGTCTTTGTCTTGTCTTTGTCTTGTCTTTGTCTTGTCTTTGTCTTGTCTTTGTCTTGTCTTTGTCTTGTCTTTGTCTTGTCTTTGTCTTGTCTTTGTCTTGTCTTTGTCTTGTCTTTGTCTTGTCTTTGTCTTGTCTTTGTCTTGTCTTTGTCTTGTCTTTGTCTTGTCTTTGTCTTGTCTTTGTCTTGTCTTTGTCTTGTCTTTGTCTTGTCTTTGTCTTGTCTTTGTCTTGTCTTTGTCTTGTCTTTGTCTTGTCTTTGTCTTGTCTTTGTCTTGTCTTTGTCTTGTCTTTGTCTTGTCTTTGTCTTGTCTTTGTCTTGTCTTTGTCTTGTCTTTGTCTTGTCTTTGTCTTGTCTTTGTCTTGTCTTTGTCTTGTCTTTGTCTTGTCTTTGTCTTGTCTTTGTCTTGTCTTTGTCTTGTCTTTGTCTTGTCTTTGTCTTGTCTTTGTCTTGTCTTTGTCTTGTCTTTGTCTTGTCTTTGTCTTGTCTTTGTCTTGTCTTTGTCTTGTCTTTGTCTTGTCTTTGTCTTGTCTTTGTCTTGTCTTTGTCTTGTCTTTGTCTTGTCTTTGTCTTGTCTTTGTCTTGTCTTTGTCTTGTCTTTGTCTTGTCTTTGTCTTGTCTTTGTCTTGTCTTTGTCTTGTCTTTGTCTTGTCTTTGTCTTGTCTTTGTCTTGTCTTTGTCTTGTCTTTGTCTTGTCTTTGTCTTGTCTTTGTCTTGTCTTTGTCTTGTCTTTGTCTTGTCTTTGTCTTGTCTTTGTCTTGTCTTTGTCTTGTCTTTGTCTTGTCTTTGTCTTGTCTTTGTCTTGTCTTTGTCTTGTCTTTGTCTTGTCTTTGTCTTGTCTTTGTCTTGTCTTTGTCTTGTCTTTGTCTTGTCTTTGTCTTGTCTTTGTCTTGTCTTTGTCTTGTCTTTGTCTTGTCTTTGTCTTGTCTTTGTCTTGTCTTTGTCTTGTCTTTGTCTTGTCTTTGTCTTGTCTTTGTCTTGTCTTTGTCTTGTCTTTGTCTTGTCTTTGTCTTGTCTTTGTCTTGTCTTTGTCTTGTCTTTGTCTTGTCTTTGTCTTGTCTTTGTCTTGTCTTTGTCTTGTCTTTGTCTTGTCTTTGTCTTGTCTTTGTCTTGTCTTTGTCTTGTCTTTGTCTTGTCTTTGTCTTGTCTTTGTCTTGTCTTTGTCTTGTCTTTGTCTTGTCTTTGTCTTGTCTTTGTCTTGTCTTTGTCTTGTCTTTGTCTTGTCTTTGTCTTGTCTTTGTCTTGTCTTTGTCTTGTCTTTGTCTTGTCTTTGTCTTGTCTTTGTCTTGTCTTTGTCTTGTCTTTGTCTTGTCTTTGTCTTGTCTTTGTCTTGTCTTTGTCTTGTCTTTGTCTTGTCTTTGTCTTGTCTTTGTCTTGTCTTTGTCTTGTCTTTGTCTTGTCTTTGTCTTGTCTTTGTCTTGTCTTTGTCTTGTCTTTGTCTTGTCTTTGTCTTGTCTTTGTCTTGTCTTTGTCTTGTCTTTGTCTTGTCTTTGTCTTGTCTTTGTCTTGTCTTTGTCTTGTCTTTGTCTTGTCTTTGTCTTGTCTTTGTCTTGTCTTTGTCTTGTCTTTGTCTTGTCTTTGTCTTGTCTTTGTCTTGTCTTTGTCTTGTCTTTGTCTTGTCTTTGTCTTGTCTTTGTCTTGTCTTTGTCTTGTCTTTGTCTTGTCTTTGTCTTGTCTTTGTCTTGTCTTTGTCTTGTCTTTGTCTTGTCTTTGTCTTGTCTTTGTCTTGTCTTTGTCTTGTCTTTGTCTTGTCTTTGTCTTGTCTTTGTCTTGTCTTTGTCTTGTCTTTGTCTTGTCTTTGTCTTGTCTTTGTCTTGTCTTTGTCTTGTCTTTGTCTTGTCTTTGTCTTGTCTTTGTCTTGTCTTTGTCTTGTCTTTGTCTTGTCTTTGTCTTGTCTTTGTCTTGTCTTTGTCTTGTCTTTGTCTTGTCTTTGTCTTGTCTTTGTCTTGTCTTTGTCTTGTCTTTGTCTTGTCTTTGTCTTGTCTTTGTCTTGTCTTTGTCTTGTCTTTGTCTTGTCTTTGTCTTGTCTTTGTCTTGTCTTTGTCTTGTCTTTGTCTTGTCTTTGTCTTGTCTTTGTCTTGTCTTTGTCTTGTCTTTGTCTTGTCTTTGTCTTGTCTTTGTCTTGTCTTTGTCTTGTCTTTGTCTTGTCTTTGTCTTGTCTTTGTCTTGTCTTTGTCTTGTCTTTGTCTTGTCTTTGTCTTGTCTTTGTCTTGTCTTTGTCTTGTCTTTGTCTTGTCTTTGTCTTGTCTTTGTCTTGTCTTTGTCTTGTCTTTGTCTTGTCTTTGTCTTGTCTTTGTCTTGTCTTTGTCTTGTCTTTGTCTTGTCTTTGTCTTGTCTTTGTCTTGTCTTTGTCTTGTCTTTGTCTTGTCTTTGTCTTGTCTTTGTCTTGTCTTTGTCTTGTCTTTGTCTTGTCTTTGTCTTGTCTTTGTCTTGTCTTTGTCTTGTCTTTGTCTTGTCTTTGTCTTGTCTTTGTCTTGTCTTTGTCTTGTCTTTGTCTTGTCTTTGTCTTGTCTTTGTCTTGTCTTTGTCTTGTCTTTGTCTTGTCTTTGTCTTGTCTTTGTCTTGTCTTTGTCTTGTCTTTGTCTTGTCTTTGTCTTGTCTTTGTCTTGTCTTTGTCTTGTCTTTGTCTTGTCTTTGTCTTGTCTTTGTCTTGTCTTTGTCTTGTCTTTGTCTTGTCTTTGTCTTGTCTTTGTCTTGTCTTTGTCTTGTCTTTGTCTTGTCTTTGTCTTGTCTTTGTCTTGTCTTTGTCTTGTCTTTGTCTTGTCTTTGTCTTGTCTTTGTCTTGTCTTTGTCTTGTCTTTGTCTTGTCTTTGTCTTGTCTTTGTCTTGTCTTTGTCTTGTCTTTGTCTTGTCTTTGTCTTGTCTTTGTCTTGTCTTTGTCTTGTCTTTGTCTTGTCTTTGTCTTGTCTTTGTCTTGTCTTTGTCTTGTCTTTGTCTTGTCTTTGTCTTGTCTTTGTCTTGTCTTTGTCTTGTCTTTGTCTTGTCTTTGTCTTGTCTTTGTCTTGTCTTTGTCTTGTCTTTGTCTTGTCTTTGTCTTGTCTTTGTCTTGTCTTTGTCTTGTCTTTGTCTTGTCTTTGTCTTGTCTTTGTCTTGTCTTTGTCTTGTCTTTGTCTTGTCTTTGTCTTGTCTTTGTCTTGTCTTTGTCTTGTCTTTGTCTTGTCTTTGTCTTGTCTTTGTCTTGTCTTTGTCTTGTCTTTGTCTTGTCTTTGTCTTGTCTTTGTCTTGTCTTTGTCTTGTCTTTGTCTTGTCTTTGTCTTGTCTTTGTCTTGTCTTTGTCTTGTCTTTGTCTTGTCTTTGTCTTGTCTTTGTCTTGTCTTTGTCTTGTCTTTGTCTTGTCTTTGTCTTGTCTTTGTCTTGTCTTTGTCTTGTCTTTGTCTTGTCTTGTCTTGTCTTGTCTTTGTCTTGTCTTTGTCTTGTCTTTGTCTTGTCTTTGTCTTGTCTTTGTCTTGTCTTTGTCTTGTCTTTGTCTTGTCTTTGTCTTGTCTTTGTCTTGTCTTTGTCTTGTCTTTGTCTTGTCTTTGTCTTGTCTTTGTCTTGTCTTTGTCTTGTCTTTGTCTTGTCTTTGTCTTGTCTTTGTCTTGTCTTTGTCTTGTCTTTGTCTTGTCTTTGTCTTGTCTTTGTCTTGTCTTTGTCTTGTCTTTGTCTTGTCTTTGTCTTGTCTTTGTCTTGTCTTTGTCTTGTCTTTGTCTTGTCTTTGTCTTGTCTTTGTCTTGTCTTTGTCTTGTCTTTGTCTTGTCTTTGTCTTGTCTTTGTCTTGTCTTTGTCTTGTCTTTGTCTTGTCTTTGTCTTGTCTTTGTCTTGTCTTTGTCTTGTCTTTGTCTTGTCTTTGTCTTGTCTTTGTCTTGTCTTTGTCTTGTCTTTGTCTTGTCTTTGTCTTGTCTTTGTCTTGTCTTTGTCTTGTCTTTGTCTTGTCTTTGTCTTGTCTTTGTCTTGTCTTTGTCTTGTCTTTGTCTTGTCTTTGTCTTGTCTTTGTCTTGTCTTTGTCTTGTCTTTGTCTTGTCTTTGTCTTGTCTTTGTCTTGTCTTTGTCTTGTCTTTGTCTTGTCTTTGTCTTGTCTTTGTCTTGTCTTTGTCTTGTCTTTGTCTTGTCTTTGTCTTGTCTTTGTCTTGTCTTTGTCTTGTCTTTGTCTTGTCTTTGTCTTGTCTTTGTCTTGTCTTTGTCTTGTCTTTGTCTTGTCTTTGTCTTGTCTTTGTCTTGTCTTTGTCTTGTCTTTGTCTTGTCTTTGTCTTGTCTTTGTCTTGTCTTTGTCTTGTCTTTGTCTTGTCTTTGTCTTGTCTTTGTCTTGTCTTTGTCTTGTCTTTGTCTTGTCTTTGTCTTGTCTTTGTCTTGTCTTTGTCTTGTCTTTGTCTTGTCTTTGTCTTGTCTTTGTCTTGTCTTTGTCTTGTCTTTGTCTTGTCTTTGTCTTGTCTTTGTCTTGTCTTTGTCTTGTCTTTGTCTTGTCTTTGTCTTGTCTTTGTCTTGTCTTTGTCTTGTCTTTGTCTTGTCTTTGTCTTGTCTTTGTCTTGTCTTTGTCTTGTCTTTGTCTTGTCTTTGTCTTGTCTTTGTCTTGTCTTTGTCTTGTCTTTGTCTTGTCTTTGTCTTGTCTTTGTCTTGTCTTTGTCTTGTCTTTGTCTTGTCTTTGTCTTGTCTTTGTCTTGTCTTTGTCTTGTCTTTGTCTTGTCTTTGTCTTGTCTTTGTCTTGTCTTTGTCTTGTCTTTGTCTTGTCTTTGTCTTGTCTTTGTCTTGTCTTTGTCTTGTCTTTGTCTTGTCTTTGTCTTGTCTTTGTCTTGTCTTTGTCTTGTCTTTGTCTTGTCTTTGTCTTGTCTTTGTCTTGTCTTTGTCTTGTCTTTGTCTTGTCTTTGTCTTGTCTTTGTCTTGTCTTTGTCTTGTCTTTGTCTTGTCTTTGTCTTGTCTTTGTCTTGTCTTTGTCTTGTCTTTGTCTTGTCTTTGTCTTGTCTTTGTCTTGTCTTTGTCTTGTCTTTGTCTTGTCTTTGTCTTGTCTTTGTCTTGTCTTTGTCTTGTCTTTGTCTTGTCTTTGTCTTGTCTTTGTCTTGTCTTTGTCTTGTCTTTGTCTTGTCTTTGTCTTGTCTTTGTCTTTTTTTTTTTTTCATACGTTTATTTGACACGGCATTTGCAATAGCTTTTTACGCCAGTTTCTTTTTTTACATAGCACGTTACAAAAATCCTTAAGACTAATTTTAACTATACTAGTACTTTGTCTAAAACTAACACTGAAATCACTTTATTGTTTGCTTTTTTCCTTACATTGTTGTATTTCGTACTGATCTAGTATTTTCGGGTGTATTTATTTACTTTTTTTTCTGTTATTGTCTAAATTTAAAAACTAAATATTCTAGGTTCCTTTAATTGGTGAATGATTAGCCTTGGATGAGAGTATGAGGAGATGAATTTAATTAAATTTTGACAGACGCTGTTTTTAGAAAATGATAGATAAGTTCCATGTATAGAGGATCGCGATACGCCAGGATGTCTCTAACAGGAACATGGATTGGTCTTCCTCGGACTTGTAAAGAATCTACTAATTGTGATCTGGCTTCACGATATTCAGTGCAGGACCAAACAACATGCTCAATGTCATGGTAACCTTCTCCACAAGCACAATGATTACCCTCAGCGAGCCCAATACGACGGAGATGCGCATCTAAAGTATAATGATTGGACATGAGCCTAGACATCACACGGATGAAGTCCCGACTTACATCCAATCCTTTGAACCATGCCTTCGTTGATACTTTAGGGGTAATTGAGTGTAGCCATCGTCCCATATCTCCATTGTCCCAAGATGTTTGCCAACTAGCAAGTGTCCTCTGTCGAGAAGCGCTATAAAATTCATTGTAAGCGATGGGTCTTTCATATATTTCACCATCTAGTGCACCAATCTTGGCTAAATTATCAGCTTTCTCATTGCCCGCAATAGAGCAATGGGCGGGGAGCCACACTAGGGTAAATTTATAACATTTTCTTGTCAGGTTACTCAGAGATTCTCGTATCTTCCCCAAAAAGAATGGATCGTGATTATCAATCCTCTTTGAGCGTAGAGCTGCAATTGTGCTGAGACTATCAGTGAGGATAAAGTAATGGTTCGGGGGTAAAGTATTAATTATTTGCAAACTATAGTGAACTGCTGCTAGTTCCGCTATATAAACAGAGGCGGGTTCTGCAAGTTTGAGAGAAATTGAAAAATTATTGTTGAAAATACCGAAACCAGTGGCCTCACTGATTCGTGACCCATCAGTGTAAAACATTTTAAGGCAGTCTATGTGTTGATATTTACTTGTGAATATTTTAGGGATCTCCCGCGAGCGTAGATGATCCGGAATTCCACGAATCTCTGCTTGCATGGACGTGTCGAAGAATAAAGTGGATTCAGGAATATCTAGTATATTGACGTATGTGGGAACATACCTAGCAGGCGTTATTTCTTGTGACATGTGATTGAAATACACTGTCATGAATCTGGTTTGGGGTTGAAGCTCGACAAGTCTTTCAAAATTTTCAATTACCAGTGGGTTCATAACCTCACATCGAATAAGTAAACGAGAAGAAAGATCCCAGAATCGGTCTTTTAAAGGAAGAACTCCCGCTAGTACTTCAAGACTCATCGTATGGGTCGACTGCATGCAACCTAAGGCAATTCGTAAACAGCGATACTGTATCCGTTCCAGTTTAATAATGTGAGTGTTCGCAGCTGAACGGAAACAGATGCACCCATATTCCATTACTGAAAGTATTGTTGTTTGATACAATCTTATCATGTCACTTGGATGAGAACCCCACCATGATCCAGTTATTGTTCGCAGAAAATTTATCCTTTGTTGGCATTTCGTTATTAGATACCTAATGTGGCCTCCCCATGTGCCTTTAGAATCGAACCAAATTCCAAGGTATTTAAAAGTCAGGACTTGGGCTATCGTTCTACCAACCAACTGAAGCTGAAGCTGAGCTGGATCACGCTTCCTTGAAAAAACAACCAACTCTGTTTTCTCCGTAGAGAAATCGATGCCTAACTTCAAAGCCCAACTTGATAAATTATCCAAACTATCTTGCAGTGGTTGTTGTAAATTTAAGGCTTTTGGTCCTGTAACAGAAACCACGCCATCATCTGCAAGTTGTCTTAGAGTGCATGGGCTGACAATACAATTATCAATATCATTCACGTAAAAATTGTAGAGAAGGGGGCTTAAACAAGAACCTTGTGGGAGGCCCATGTAACTTATTCTGAATGTTGCCAAATCGCCATATGAAAAATGCATGTGCTTTTCTGACAATAAGTTGTATAAATAATTATTTAATATTGGTGAAAGACCACATTGATGTAGTTTCTCTGAGAGAACATCAATGGAAACAGAGTCGAATGCTCCTTTTATGTCTAAGAACACAGACGCCATTTGTTCTTTTTTTGCATAAGCTAGTTGGATTTCTGACGAAAGTAGCGCCAGACAATCATTCGTTCCCTTTCCCCTCCGAAAACCAAACTGGGTATCTGATAGCAAGCCGTTCGCCTCAACCCAATTGTCGAGACGTCGTAGGATAATTTTTTCCAACAATTTCCTGATGCAGGATAACATTGCAATCGGTCGATACGAGTTATGATCGGAGGCTGGTTTTCCCGGTTTTGGAATAGCGATAACTCTCACTTGTCTCCAGTCGTGCGGGACAATGTTCTGCTCAAGAAGCTTATTGAATAAATTCAACAAGCGTCTTTTTGCTAGGTCAGGCAGATTCTTCACCAAGTTGAATTTAATTCTGTCTAGTCCCGGAGCATTATTGTTGCATGAGAGGAGTGCAATTGAGAATTCCATCATTGTCAAGGGCGAATCTATGAAATCGTTACTTGTGGGAGCATCGCGAGTGATTTTCTGCGCAGGAGCAGAATCGGGACAAATTTTCTTGGCAAAATTAAATATCCAACGATTCGAAAAATCTTCGCTTTCATTAGTCACGTTTCGATTCCTCATTCTTCTGGCTGTGTTCCAAAGAGTACTCATTGATGTTTCTCTTGACAAGCCATTAACGAAGTGTCTCCAATAACTAGATTTTTTGGCACGACGTATACTGTCAAATTTGTTTTGCAAAATGAAATAATTTTCAAAGTTCTCACGTATACCCCCTTTCTGTTTCATAATTTCTTTGTAGGCAACTTGTTTAGCTTCATATGCATCAGAGCACTCTTTGTCCCACCAAGGATTAGGGGGCCGTCTATTTATTGTCATTCCAGGATTGCATTTCGTTTGGGCTTGTTCTGCTGCTTCAATAATTAAACCCGCTAGGAATTCATATTCTTCGGTAGGGGGTAGCTCTTCTGTCGAAGCAAGAGAAGTGGAAATTAATGTTTCGTATGTTTTCCAATCAATATTTCGTGTTAAGTCATAAGGAACATTGATTGAATTCGTAAGGCCTAATTCACTGTTAATTGAAACAACGATTGGCAAATGATCGCTACCGTGAGGATCAGGTACAACCTTCCACGTGCAGTCTAACCGAAGTGATGTCGAGCACAGAGATAGATCTAATGCACTTGGACGTGCAGGAGGTCTGGGGATGCGTGTTGTTTCGCCAGTATTTAAAACTGTCATATTAAATTCGTCACAAACATTGTAAATCAAAGAGGATCGATTATCATTGTAGAGGGAACCCCACAATACTCCGTGCGAGTTAAAGTCTCCCAGTATCAGACGCGGAGCAGCCATGGATTCCACTACCTCAAAAATTTGACGTTGTCCAATTTGAACTTTGGGAGGTATATATATAGAAGCGATAGACATGTCTTTGCCTTTAATGTTCGTTTGGACAGCTACAGCCTCAATGCCCGCAAACAAGGGGATGTTAATTCTATAGAAAGAATAGCACTTTTTAATTCCTAGAAGCACTCCTCCATACGGGGTGTCTCGGTCTAGGCGAATAATGTTGAAATCATTTAAGTTGAAATTAATGTTTGAGGTAAGCCATGTTTCACATAGAGCAAAAGCATCGCATTTTAAATTATGCAGTAAAATTTTTAAGGAATCAATTTTAGGTATGATACTTCTGCAATTCCACTGTAAAACAGTGATGGAATCTTTCATTGGAGGAGGTGAATTACCCATTGAAAGATACAATCGCTGCAAGGATGGGCCATTGAGCAATCAGCTGCTCTAAAAATGTTCTAATTGTTGGGAGGAAAGCTGAAAGTATACTCTTTAGTGGTTCAGAAATATTGAATGCTTTAAAAATCCAATCAACAATTTCAGAAAATTTCAATAATCCTACCCCCGGCTGAGGCTCAGAGGAAGTCGAAATTTTATTATTTCCAGTAATGGTGTTCTGTTTGGATTGTACGTTCCCAAAACCGGGCGGAATTGATTTCGGTTTTGAATCGGAATTTTTCGGTTTTGGGCGCAGTTTATCTATTGGTGGAGAAATTTTAAGGCCCTTGCTTGGCAGCTTGGGAAAAGAAGACTGTTTTCTTTTTCTGGAATTTCCGGGTAAAACAAATGATGTACCTTCGCACGCTCCGTCAGAGTCAGACTGTTCCGAAAATAGAGATGTGTAAGTGTTTTCTAAGAAGATGGGTTTAGGGGTAGCATTTTTCAACATTTCTGCATAGGAGCGCTTAGACCTCTCCTTCAAGGATCGTTTAATTTTATCCTCACGCAATTTATAAATGGGGCATGCAGGGACCTCATGTGAGTTTTCTCCGCACATTAAACATTTTTCTGAATTTTCATTACATGTATCCTCTTGATGAGAACCCCCACATTTGCCACACCGTGCCTTATTGGAACAGTAAGTGGCTGTGTGGCCAAGCTGTTTGCAATTAAGGCAATTCATTACACGAGGGATAAAAAGGCGAACAGGGAGACGAATCTTATCGATAATGACATAGTTGGGCAGCGCAGACCCAGCGAAAGTCACTCGAAATGAGTCAGACAGTCGATAAACTTTTTTATCTCCTTCGTGTGATACTGAATGCAATTGCTTGCATTCAAGTATTTTTACGTCTTTAAGTATGGTGTCTTTGAAACGACCAACCCCATGCTTAACTAAGTCATCAACAGTCAAACTCGATTCTGTGATGACCCCATCAATTTCAATTTCCTTTGAAGGAATATACGCTCTATACTCACGCGTAAAAAGCTCGCAAGAAGCAATTGCATTGGCTTGTTTGAAACTACCAACGACAATGCGTATTTTATCTTTATTGACTTTGACGATCTCTTTTACATCCGAGAATCGCGAAGTCAAATCTTTAGAAATTTGAATAATATTTAGCGCCTTTACTTTACGCCTAATAAATACAATCCATGGTCCCGTTGACGACTCTGGGTAAATTTTAATTCTAGTCGGATTTACATTTTCAGCATAAGGCTTAGGGGGAGGGTCTGTTACTCGTTCTCCCATCTCTTCATCCATTTTACCTAGCAAGAAAAACTATCACAAAAAGGAATGAAAAATATACCTGTTATACCTGTAGAACACACCTCATGTGTTACGTTGTAAACTCGGTGCCCGTTGTTTGACAATGTGACACCTGCTGTTCTTCTTCGTCGCGTTGCTTCTTCAGTAGAGAAATAGTCCTACCTGCAACACTTCAAAACTCTCTCCGATTAAGCTGCTCGTCGGTATCACCACCACAAGCGCGCTCTCTCCGTTTCCACCACCTCGGTAGACAAATGTGGCTACCTGTGGCTTGCTGCGAAAATTCCACTGTCGATGCGGCACTTTTCAGTGCCACTTGTTTTCCTTATTCGTCGCACCACTTCTGCGGTAGACAAATAGAGCAAATGGGTCTACCTGTGACGCTTCCCTCTCGTCGATTAGAATTGCCCGACGACACCAATACACTATATTTTTTTCTGTGTGTACAGGCACGATCACTGTCGATCTCTGCCACCGCGGTAGGCAAATTCGTCTACCCGCGGTTTGCTGTCAAAACACCACTTGTCGAGGATGCCGTTGACCACGCCTCCGACGTATCAACTGTCGACTCACACTTAACAAACTGGTCTCTCTCTCTCCCACAATAACGCATACAGCGTCTCGCACTCCGTCACTCTCTCGAGAACAAATCCTTCCACCTGGAGGCACAACCGTCTCGGTCGGTTGCAAAAACTGTTATGTTGTCTTTGTCTTGTCTTTGTCTTGTCTTTGTCTTGTCTTTGTCTTGTCTTTGTCTTGTCTTTGTCTTGTCTTTGTCTTGTCTTTGTCTTGTCTTTGTCTTGTCTTTGTCTTGTCTTTGTCTTGTCTTTGTCTTGTCTTTGTCTTGTCTTTGTCTTGTCTTTGTCTTGTCTTTGTCTTGTCTTTGTCTTGTCTTTGTCTTGTCTTTGTCTTGTCTTTGTCTTGTCTTTGTCTTGTCTTTGTCTTGTCTTTGTCTTGTCTTTGTCTTGTCTTTGTCTTGTCTTTGTCTTGTCTTTGTCTTGTCTTTGTCTTGTCTTTGTCTTGTCTTTGTCTTGTCTTTGTCTTGTCTTTGTCTTGTCTTTGTCTTGTCTTGTCTTTGTCTTGTCTTTGTCTTGTCTTTGTCTTGTCTTTGTCTTGTCTTTGTCTTGTCTTTGTCTTGTCTTTGTCTTGTCTTTGTCTTGTCTTTGTCTTGTCTTTGTCTTGTCTTTGTCTTGTCTTTGTCTTGTCTTTGTCTTGTCTTTGTCTTGTCTTTGTCTTGTCTTTGTCTTGTCTTTGTCTTGTCTTTGTCTTGTCTTTGTCTTGTCTTTGTCTTGTCTTTGTCTTGTCTTTGTCTTGTCTTTGTCTTGTCTTTGTCTTGTCTTTGTCTTGTCTTTGTCTTGTCTTTGTCTTGTCTTTGTCTTGTCTTTGTCTTGTCTTTGTCTTGTCTTTGTCTTGTCTTTGTCTTGTCTTTGTCTTGTCTTTGTCTTGTCTTTGTCTTGTCTTTGTCTTGTCTTTGTCTTGTCTTTGTCTTGTCTTTGTCTTGTCTTTGTCTTGTCTTTGTCTTGTCTTTGTCTTGTCTTTGTCTTGTCTTTGTCTTGTCTTTGTCTTGTCTTTGTCTTGTCTTTGTCTTGTCTTTGTCTTGTCTTTGTCTTGTCTTTGTCTTGTCTTTGTCTTGTCTTTGTCTTGTCTTTGTCTTGTCTTTGTCTTGTCTTTGTCTTGTCTTTGTCTTGTCTTTGTCTTGTCTTTGTCTTGTCTTTGTCTTGTCTTTGTCTTGTCTTTGTCTTGTCTTTGTCTTGTCTTTGTCTTGTCTTTGTCTTGTCTTTGTCTTGTCTTTGTCTTGTCTTTGTCTTGTCTTTGTCTTGTCTTTGTCTTGTCTTTGTCTTGTCTTTGTCTTGTCTTTGTCTTGTCTTTGTCTTGTCTTTGTCTTGTCTTTGTCTTGTCTTTGTCTTGTCTTTGTCTTGTCTTTGTCTTGTCTTTGTCTTGTCTTTGTCTTGTCTTTGTCTTGTCTTTGTCTTGTCTTTGTCTTGTCTTTGTCTTGTCTTTGTCTTGTCTTTGTCTTGTCTTTGTCTTGTCTTTGTCTTGTCTTTGTCTTGTCTTTGTCTTGTCTTTGTCTTGTCTTTGTCTTGTCTTTGTCTTGTCTTTGTCTTGTCTTTGTCTTGTCTTTGTCTTGTCTTTGTCTTGTCTTTGTCTTGTCTTTGTCTTGTCTTTGTCTTGTCTTTGTCTTGTCTTTGTCTTGTCTTTGTCTTGTCTTTGTCTTGTCTTTGTCTTGTCTTTGTCTTGTCTTTGTCTTGTCTTTGTCTTGTCTTTGTCTTGTCTTTGTCTTGTCTTTGTCTTGTCTTTGTCTTGTCTTTGTCTTGTCTTTGTCTTGTCTTTGTCTTGTCTTTGTCTTGTCTTTGTCTTGTCTTTGTCTTGTCTTTGTCTTGTCTTTGTCTTGTCTTTGTCTTGTCTTTGTCTTGTCTTTGTCTTGTCTTTGTCTTGTCTTTGTCTTGTCTTTGTCTTGTCTTTGTCTTGTCTTTGTCTTGTCTTTGTCTTGTCTTTGTCTTGTCTTTGTCTTGTCTTTGTCTTGTCTTTGTCTTGTCTTTGTCTTGTCTTTGTCTTGTCTTTGTCTTGTCTTTGTCTTGTCTTTGTCTTGTCTTTGTCTTGTCTTTGTCTTGTCTTTGTCTTGTCTTTGTCTTGTCTTTGTCTTGTCTTTGTCTTGTCTTTGTCTTGTCTTTGTCTTGTCTTTGTCTTGTCTTTGTCTTGTCTTTGTCTTGTCTTTGTCTTGTCTTTGTCTTGTCTTTGTCTTGTCTTTGTCTTGTCTTTGTCTTGTCTTTGTCTTGTCTTTGTCTTGTCTTTGTCTTGTCTTTGTCTTGTCTTTGTCTTGTCTTTGTCTTGTCTTTGTCTTGTCTTTGTCTTGTCTTTGTCTTGTCTTTGTCTTGTCTTTGTCTTGTCTTTGTCTTGTCTTTGTCTTGTCTTTGTCTTGTCTTTGTCTTGTCTTTGTCTTGTCTTTGTCTTGTCTTTGTCTTGTCTTTGTCTTGTCTTTGTCTTGTCTTTGTCTTGTCTTTGTCTTGTCTTTGTCTTGTCTTTGTCTTGTCTTTGTCTTGTCTTTGTCTTGTCTTTGTCTTGTCTTTGTCTTGTCTTTGTCTTGTCTTTGTCTTGTCTTTGTCTTGTCTTTGTCTTGTCTTTGTCTTGTCTTTGTCTTGTCTTTGTCTTGTCTTTGTCTTGTCTTTGTCTTGTCTTTGTCTTGTCTTTGTCTTGTCTTTGTCTTGTCTTTGTCTTGTCTTTGTCTTGTCTTTGTCTTGTCTTTGTCTTGTCTTTGTCTTGTCTTTGTCTTGTCTTTGTCTTGTCTTTGTCTTGTCTTTGTCTTGTCTTTGTCTTGTCTTTGTCTTGTCTTTGTCTTGTCTTTGTCTTGTCTTTGTCTTGTCTTTGTCTTGTCTTTGTCTTGTCTTTGTCTTGTCTTTGTCTTGTCTTTGTCTTGTCTTTGTCTTGTCTTTGTCTTGTCTTTGTCTTGTCTTTGTCTTGTCTTTGTCTTGTCTTTGTCTTGTCTTTGTCTTGTCTTTGTCTTGTCTTTGTCTTGTCTTTGTCTTGTCTTTGTCTTGTCTTTGTCTTGTCTTTGTCTTGTCTTTGTCTTGTCTTTGTCTTGTCTTTGTCTTGTCTTTGTCTTGTCTTTGTCTTGTCTTTGTCTTGTCTTTGTCTTGTCTTTGTCTTGTCTTTGTCTTGTCTTTGTCTTGTCTTTGTCTTGTCTTTGTCTTGTCTTTGTCTTGTCTTTGTCTTGTCTTTGTCTTGTCTTTGTCTTGTCTTTGTCTTGTCTTTGTCTTGTCTTTGTCTTGTCTTTGTCTTGTCTTTGTCTTGTCTTTGTCTTGTCTTTGTCTTGTCTTTGTCTTGTCTTTGTCTTGTCTTTGTCTTGTCTTTGTCTTGTCTTTGTCTTGTCTTTGTCTTGTCTTTGTCTTGTCTTTGTCTTGTCTTTGTCTTGTCTTTGTCTTGTCTTTGTCTTGTCTTTGTCTTGTCTTTGTCTTGTCTTTGTCTTGTCTTTGTCTTGTCTTTGTCTTGTCTTTGTCTTGTCTTTGTCTTGTCTTTGTCTTGTCTTTGTCTTGTCTTTGTCTTGTCTTTGTCTTGTCTTTGTCTTGTCTTTGTCTTGTCTTTGTCTTGTCTTTGTCTTGTCTTTGTCTTGTCTTTGTCTTGTCTTTGTCTTGTCTTTGTCTTGTCTTTGTCTTGTCTTTGTCTTGTCTTTGTCTTGTCTTTGTCTTGTCTTTGTCTTGTCTTTGTCTTGTCTTTGTCTTGTCTTTGTCTTGTCTTTGTCTTGTCTTTGTCTTGTCTTTGTCTTGTCTTTGTCTTGTCTTTGTCTTGTCTTTGTCTTGTCTTTGTCTTGTCTTTGTCTTGTCTTTGTCTTGTCTTTGTCTTGTCTTTGTCTTGTCTTTGTCTTGTCTTTGTCTTGTCTTTGTCTTGTCTTTGTCTTGTCTTTGTCTTGTCTTTGTCTTGTCTTTGTCTTGTCTTTGTCTTGTCTTTGTCTTGTCTTTGTCTTGTCTTTGTCTTGTCTTTGTCTTGTCTTTGTCTTGTCTTTGTCTTGTCTTTGTCTTGTCTTTGTCTTGTCTTTGTCTTGTCTTTGTCTTGTCTTTGTCTTGTCTTTGTCTTGTCTTTGTCTTGTCTTTGTCTTGTCTTTGTCTTGTCTTTGTCTTGTCTTTGTCTTGTCTTTGTCTTGTCTTTGTCTTGTCTTTGTCTTGTCTTTGTCTTGTCTTTGTCTTGTCTTTGTCTTGTCTTTGTCTTGTCTTTGTCTTGTCTTTGTCTTGTCTTTGTCTTGTCTTTGTCTTGTCTTTGTCTTGTCTTTGTCTTGTCTTTGTCTTGTCTTTGTCTTGTCTTTGTCTTGTCTTTGTCTTGTCTTTGTCTTGTCTTTGTCTTGTC
Source organism: Topomyia yanbarensis (assembly GCF_030247195.1). NCBI lineage: Eukaryota > Metazoa > Arthropoda > Insecta > Diptera > Culicidae > Topomyia > Topomyia yanbarensis. Next base: position 12,298 of record NW_026683623.1, on the reverse strand, counting down.
TTTGTCTTGTCTTTGTCTTGTCTTTGTCTTGTCTTTGTCTTGTCTTTGTCTTGTCTTTGTCTTGTCTTTGTCTTGTCTTTGTCTTGTCTTTGTCTTGTCTTTGTCTTGTCTTTGTCTTGTCTTTGTCTTGTCTTTGTCTTGTCTTTGTCTTGTCTTTGTCTTGTCTTTGTCTTGTCTTTGTCTTGTCTTTGTCTTGTCTTTGTCTTGTCTTTGTCTTGTCTTTGTCTTGTCTTTGTCTTGTCTTTGTCTTGTCTTTGTCTTGTCTTTGTCTTGTCTTTGTCTTGTCTTTGTCTTGTCTTTGTCTTGTCTTTGTCTTGTCTTTGTCTTGTCTTTGTCTTGTCTTTGTCTTGTCTTTGTCTTGTCTTTGTCTTGTCTTTGTCTTGTCTTTGTCTTGTCTTTGTCTTGTCTTTGTCTTGTCTTTGTCTTGTCTTTGTCTTGTCTTTGTCTTGTCTTTGTCTTGTCTTTGTCTTGTCTTTGTCTTGTCTTTGTCTTGTCTTTGTCTTGTCTTTGTCTTGTCTTTGTCTTGTCTTTGTCTTGTCTTTGTCTTGTCTTTGTCTTGTCTTTGTCTTGTCTTTGTCTTGTCTTTGTCTTGTCTTTGTCTTGTCTTTGTCTTGTCTTTGTCTTGTCTTTGTCTTGTCTTTGTCTTGTCTTTGTCTTGTCTTTGTCTTGTCTTTGTCTTGTCTTTGTCTTGTCTTTGTCTTGTCTTTGTCTTGTCTTTGTCTTGTCTTTGTCTTGTCTTTGTCTTGTCTTTGTCTTGTCTTTGTCTTGTCTTTGTCTTGTCTTTGTCTTGTCTTTGTCTTGTCTTTGTCTTGTCTTTGTCTTGTCTTTGTCTTGTCTTTGTCTTGTCTTTGTCTTGTCTTTGTCTTGTCTTTGTCTTGTCTTTGTCTTGTCTTTGTCTTGTCTTTGTCTTGTCTTTGTCTTGTCTTTGTCTTGTCTTTGTCTTGTCTTTGTCTTGTCTTTGTCTTGTCTTTGTCTTGTCTTTGTCTTGTCTTTGTCTTGTCTTTGTCTTGTCTTTGTCTTGTCTTTGTCTTGTCTTTGTCTTGTCTTTGTCTTGTCTTTGTCTTGTCTTTGTCTTGTCTTTGTCTTGTCTTTGTCTTGTCTTTGTCTTGTCTTTGTCTTGTCTTTGTCTTGTCTTTGTCTTGTCTTTGTCTTGTCTTTGTCTTGTCTTTGTCTTGTCTTTGTCTTGTCTTTGTCTTGTCTTTGTCTTGTCTTTGTCTTGTCTTTGTCTTGTCTTTGTCTTGTCTTTGTCTTGTCTTTGTCTTGTCTTTGTCTTGTCTTTGTCTTGTCTTTGTCTTGTCTTTGTCTTGTCTTTGTCTTGTCTTTGTCTTGTCTTTGTCTTGTCTTTGTCTTGTCTTTGTCTTGTCTTTGTCTTGTCTTTGTCTTGTCTTTGTCTTGTCTTTGTCTTGTCTTTGTCTTGTCTTTGTCTTGTCTTTGTCTTGTCTTTGTCTTGTCTTTGTCTTGTCTTTGTCTTGTCTTTGTCTTGTCTTTGTCTTGTCTTTGTCTTGTCTTTGTCTTGTCTTTGTCTTGTCTTTGTCTTGTCTTTGTCTTGTCTTTGTCTTGTCTTTGTCTTGTCTTTGTCTTGTCTTTGTCTTGTCTTTGTCTTGTCTTTGTCTTGTCTTTGTCTTGTCTTTGTCTTGTCTTTGTCTTGTCTTTGTCTTGTCTTTGTCTTGTCTTTGTCTTGTCTTTGTCTTGTCTTTGTCTTGTCTTTGTCTTGTCTTTGTCTTGTCTTTGTCTTGTCTTTGTCTTGTCTTTGTCTTGTCTTTGTCTTGTCTTTGTCTTGTCTTTGTCTTGTCTTTGTCTTGTCTTTGTCTTGTCTTTGTCTTGTCTTTGTCTTGTCTTTGTCTTGTCTTTGTCTTGTCTTTGTCTTGTCTTTGTCTTGTCTTTGTCTTGTCTTTGTCTTGTCTTTGTCTTGTCTTTGTCTTGTCTTTGTCTTGTCTTTGTCTTGTCTTTGTCTTGTCTTTGTCTTGTCTTTGTCTTGTCTTTGTCTTGTCTTTGTCTTGTCTTTGTCTTGTCTTTGTCTTGTCTTTGTCTTGTCTTTGTCTTGTCTTTGTCTTGTCTTTGTCTTGTCTTTGTCTTGTCTTTGTCTTGTCTTTGTCTTGTCTTTGTCTTGTCTTTGTCTTGTCTTTGTCTTGTCTTTGTCTTGTCTTTGTCTTGTCTTTGTCTTGTCTTTGTCTTGTCTTTGTCTTGTCTTTGTCTTGTCTTTGTCTTGTCTTTGTCTTGTCTTTGTCTTGTCTTTGTCTTGTCTTTGTCTTGTCTTTGTCTTGTCTTTGTCTTGTCTTTGTCTTGTCTTTGTCTTGTCTTTGTCTTGTCTTTGTCTTGTCTTTGTCTTGTCTTTGTCTTGTCTTTGTCTTGTCTTTGTCTTGTCTTTGTCTTGTCTTTGTCTTGTCTTTGTCTTGTCTTTGTCTTGTCTTTGTCTTGTCTTTGTCTTGTCTTTGTCTTGTCTTTGTCTTGTCTTTGTCTTGTCTTTGTCTTGTCTTTGTCTTGTCTTTGTCTTGTCTTTGTCTTGTCTTTGTCTTGTCTTTGTCTTGTCTTTGTCTTGTCTTTGTCTTGTCTTTGTCTTGTCTTTGTCTTGTCTTTGTCTTGTCTTTGTCTTGTCTTTGTCTTGTCTTTGTCTTGTCTTTGTCTTGTCTTTGTCTTGTCTTTGTCTTGTCTTTGTCTTGTCTTTGTCTTGTCTTTGTCTTGTCTTTGTCTTGTCTTTGTCTTGTCTTTGTCTTGTCTTTGTCTTGTCTTTGTCTTGTCTTTGTCTTGTCTTTGTCTTGTCTTTGTCTTGTCTTTGTCTTGTCTTTGTCTTGTCTTTGTCTTGTCTTTGTCTTGTCTTTGTCTTGTCTTTGTCTTGTCTTTGTCTTGTCTTTGTCTTGTCTTTGTCTTGTCTTTGTCTTGTCTTTGTCTTGTCTTTGTCTTGTCTTTGTCTTGTCTTTGTCTTGTCTTTGTCTTGTCTTTGTCTTGTCTTTGTCTTGTCTTTGTCTTGTCTTTGTCTTGTCTTTGTCTTGTCTTTGTCTTGTCTTTGTCTTGTCTTTGTCTTGTCTTTGTCTTGTCTTTGTCTTGTCTTTGTCTTGTCTTTGTCTTGTCTTTGTCTTGTCTTTGTCTTGTCTTTGTCTTGTCTTTGTCTTGTCTTTGTCTTGTCTTTGTCTTGTCTTTGTCTTGTCTTTGTCTTGTCTTTGTCTTGTCTTTGTCTTGTCTTTGTCTTGTCTTTGTCTTGTCTTTGTCTTGTCTTTGTCTTGTCTTTGTCTTGTCTTTGTCTTGTCTTTGTCTTGTCTTTGTCTTGTCTTTGTCTTGTCTTTGTCTTGTCTTTGTCTTGTCTTTGTCTTGTCTTTGTCTTGTCTTTGTCTTGTCTTTGTCTTGTCTTTGTCTTGTCTTTGTCTTGTCTTTGTCTTGTCTTTGTCTTGTCTTTGTCTTGTCTTTGTCTTGTCTTTGTCTTGTCTTTGTCTTGTCTTTGTCTTGTCTTTGTCTTGTCTTTGTCTTGTCTTTGTCTTGTCTTTGTCTTGTCTTTGTCTTGTCTTTGTCTTGTCTTTGTCTTGTCTTTGTCTTGTCTTTGTCTTGTCTTTGTCTTGTCTTTGTCTTGTCTTTGTCTTGTCTTTGTCTTGTCTTTGTCTTGTCTTTGTCTTGTCTTTGTCTTGTCTTTGTCTTGTCTTTGTCTTGTCTTTGTCTTGTCTTTGTCTTGTCTTTGTCTTGTCTTTGTCTTGTCTTTGTCTTGTCTTTGTCTTGTCTTTGTCTTGTCTTTGTCTTGTCTTTGTCTTGTCTTTGTCTTGTCTTTGTCTTGTCTTTGTCTTGTCTTTGTCTTGTCTTTGTCTTGTCTTTGTCTTGTCTTTGTCTTGTCTTTGTCTTGTCTTTGTCTTGTCTTTGTCTTGTCTTTGTCTTGTCTTTGTCTTGTCTTTGTCTTGTCTTTGTCTTGTCTTTGTCTTGTCTTTGTCTTGTCTTTGTCTTGTCTTTGTCTTGTCTTTGTCTTGTCTTTGTCTTGTCTTTGTCTTGTCTTTGTCTTGTCTTTGTCTTGTCTTTGTCTTGTCTTTGTCTTGTCTTTGTCTTGTCTTTGTCTTGTCTTTGTCTTGTCTTTGTCTTGTCTTTGTCTTGTCTTTGTCTTGTCTTTGTCTTGTCTTTGTCTTGTCTTTGTCTTGTCTTTGTCTTGTCTTTGTCTTGTCTTTGTCTTGTCTTTGTCTTGTCTTTGTCTTGTCTTTGTCTTGTCTTTGTCTTGTCTTTGTCTTGTCTTTGTCTTGTCTTTGTCTTGTCTTTGTCTTGTCTTTGTCTTGTCTTTGTCTTGTCTTTGTCTTGTCTTTGTCTTGTCTTTGTCTTGTCTTTGTCTTGTCTTTGTCTTGTCTTTGTCTTGTCTTTGTCTTGTCTTTGTCTTGTCTTTGTCTTGTCTTTGTCTTGTCTTTGTCTTGTCTTTGTCTTGTCTTTGTCTTGTCTTTGTCTTGTCTTTGTCTTGTCTTTGTCTTGTCTTTGTCTTGTCTTTGTCTTGTCTTTGTCTTGTCTTTGTCTTGTCTTTGTCTTGTCTTTGTCTTGTCTTTGTCTTGTCTTTGTCTTGTCTTTGTCTTGTCTTTGTCTTGTCTTTGTCTTGTCTTTGTCTTGTCTTTGTCTTGTCTTTGTCTTGTCTTTGTCTTGTCTTTGTCTTGTCTTTGTCTTGTCTTTGTCTTGTCTTTGTCTTGTCTTTGTCTTGTCTTTGTCTTGTCTTTGTCTTGTCTTTGTCTTGTCTTTGTCTTGTCTTTGTCTTGTCTTTGTCTTGTCTTTGTCTTGTCTTTGTCTTGTCTTTGTCTTGTCTTTGTCTTGTCTTTGTCTTGTCTTTGTCTTGTCTTTGTCTTGTCTTTGTCTTGTCTTTGTCTTGTCTTTGTCTTGTCTTTGTCTTGTCTTTGTCTTGTCTTTGTCTTGTCTTTGTCTTGTCTTTGTCTTGTCTTTGTCTTGTCTTTGTCTTGTCTTTGTCTTGTCTTTGTCTTGTCTTTGTCTTGTCTTTGTCTTGTCTTTGTCTTGTCTTTGTCTTGTCTTTGTCTTGTCTTTGTCTTGTCTTTGTCTTGTCTTTGTCTTGTCTTTGTCTTGTCTTTGTCTTGTCTTTGTCTTGTCTTTGTCTTGTCTTTGTCTTGTCTTTGTCTTGTCTTTGTCTTGTCTTTGTCTTGTCTTTGTCTTGTCTTTGTCTTGTCTTTGTCTTGTCTTTGTCTTGTCTTTGTCTTGTCTTTGTCTTGTCTTTGTCTTGTCTTTGTCTTGTCTTTGTCTTGTCTTTGTCTTGTCTTTGTCTTGTCTTTGTCTTGTCTTTGTCTTGTCTTTGTCTTGTCTTTGTCTTGTCTTTGTCTTGTCTTTGTCTTGTCTTTGTCTTGTCTTTGTCTTGTCTTTGTCTTGTCTTTGTCTTGTCTTTGTCTTGTCTTTGTCTTGTCTTTGTCTTGTCTTTGTCTTGTCTTTGTCTTGTCTTTGTCTTGTCTTTGTCTTGTCTTTGTCTTGTCTTTGTCTTGTCTTTGTCTTGTCTTTGTCTTGTCTTTGTCTTGTCTTTGTCTTGTCTTTGTCTTGTCTTTGTCTTGTCTTTGTCTTGTCTTTGTCTTGTCTTTGTCTTGTCTTTGTCTTGTCTTTGTCTTGTCTTTGTCTTGTCTTTGTCTTGTCTTTGTCTTGTCTTTGTCTTGTCTTTGTCTTGTCTTTGTCTTGTCTTTGTCTTGTCTTTGTCTTGTCTTTGTCTTGTCTTTGTCTTGTCTTTGTCTTGTCTTTGTCTTGTCTTTGTCTTGTCTTTGTCTTGTCTTTGTCTTGTCTTTGTCTTGTCTTTGTCTTGTCTTTGTCTTGTCTTTGTCTTGTCTTTGTCTTGTCTTTGTCTTGTCTTTGTCTTGTCTTTGTCTTGTCTTTGTCTTGTCTTTGTCTTGTCTTTGTCTTGTCTTTGTCTTGTCTTTGTCTTGTCTTTGTCTTGTCTTTGTCTTGTCTTTGTCTTGTCTTTGTCTTGTCTTTGTCTTGTCTTTGTCTTGTCTTTGTCTTGTCTTTGTCTTGTCTTTGTCTTGTCTTTGTCTTGTCTTTGTCTTGTCTTTGTCTTGTCTTTGTCTTGTCTTTGTCTTGTCTTTGTCTTGTCTTTGTCTTGTCTTTGTCTTGTCTTTGTCTTGTCTTTGTCTTGTCTTTGTCTTGTCTTTGTCTTGTCTTTGTCTTGTCTTTGTCTTGTCTTTGTCTTGTCTTTGTCTTGTCTTTGTCTTGTCTTTGTCTTGTCTTTGTCTTGTCTTTGTCTTGTCTTTGTCTTGTCTTTGTCTTGTCTTTGTCTTGTCTTTGTCTTGTCTTTGTCTTGTCTTTGTCTTGTCTTTGTCTTGTCTTTGTCTTGTCTTTGTCTTGTCTTTGTCTTGTCTTTGTCTTGTCTTTGTCTTGTCTTTGTCTTGTCTTTGTCTTGTCTTTGTCTTGTCTTTGTCTTGTCTTTGTCTTGTCTTTGTCTTGTCTTTGTCTTGTCTTTGTCTTGTCTTTGTCTTGTCTTTGTCTTGTCTTTGTCTTGTCTTTGTCTTGTCTTTGTCTTGTCTTTGTCTTGTCTTTGTCTTGTCTTTGTCTTGTCTTTGTCTTGTCTTTGTCTTGTCTTTGTCTTGTCTTTGTCTTGTCTTTGTCTTGTCTTTGTCTTGTCTTTGTCTTGTCTTTGTCTTGTCTTTGTCTTGTCTTTGTCTTGTCTTTGTCTTGTCTTTGTCTTGTCTTTGTCTTGTCTTTGTCTTGTCTTTGTCTTGTCTTTGTCTTGTCTTTGTCTTGTCTTTGTCTTGTCTTTGTCTTGTCTTTGTCTTGTCTTTGTCTTGTCTTTGTCTTGTCTTTGTCTTGTCTTTGTCTTGTCTTTGTCTTGTCTTTGTCTTGTCTTTGTCTTGTCTTTGTCTTGTCTTTGTCTTGTCTTTGTCTTGTCTTTGTCTTGTCTTTGTCTTGTCTTTGTCTTGTCTTTGTCTTGTCTTTGTCTTGTCTTTGTCTTGTCTTTGTCTTGTCTTTGTCTTGTCTTTGTCTTGTCTTTGTCTTGTCTTTGTCTTGTCTTTGTCTTGTCTTTGTCTTGTCTTTGTCTTGTCTTTGTCTTGTCTTTGTCTTGTCTTTGTCTTGTCTTTGTCTTGTCTTTGTCTTGTCTTTGTCTTGTCTTTGTCTTGTCTTTGTCTTGTCTTTGTCTTGTCTTTGTCTTGTCTTTGTCTTGTCTTTGTCTTGTCTTTGTCTTGTCTTTGTCTTGTCTTTGTCTTGTCTTTGTCTTGTCTTTGTCTTGTCTTTGTCTTGTCTTTGTCTTGTCTTTGTCTTGTCTTTGTCTTGTCTTTGTCTTGTCTTTGTCTTGTCTTTGTCTTGTCTTTGTCTTGTCTTTGTCTTGTCTTTGTCTTGTCTTTGTCTTGTCTTTGTCTTGTCTTTGTCTTGTCTTTGTCTTGTCTTTGTCTTGTCTTTGTCTTGTCTTTGTCTTGTCTTTGTCTTGTCTTTGTCTTGTCTTTGTCTTGTCTTTGTCTTGTCTTTGTCTTGTCTTTGTCTTGTCTTTGTCTTGTCTTTGTCTTGTCTTTGTCTTGTCTTTGTCTTGTCTTTGTCTTGTCTTTGTCTTGTCTTTGTCTTGTCTTTGTCTTGTCTTTGTCTTGTCTTTGTCTTGTCTTTGTCTTGTCTTTGTCTTGTCTTTGTCTTGTCTTTGTCTTGTCTTTGTCTTGTCTTTGTCTTGTCTTTGTCTTGTCTTTGTCTTGTCTTTGTCTTGTCTTTGTCTTGTCTTTGTCTTGTCTTTGTCTTGTCTTTGTCTTGTCTTTGTCTTGTCTTTGTCTTGTCTTTGTCTTGTCTTTGTCTTGTCTTTGTCTTGTCTTTGTCTTGTCTTTGTCTTGTCTTTGTCTTGTCTTTGTCTTGTCTTTGTCTTGTCTTTGTCTTGTCTTTGTCTTGTCTTTGTCTTGTCTTTGTCTTGTCTTTGTCTTGTCTTTGTCTTGTCTTTGTCTTGTCTTTGTCTTGTCTTTGTCTTGTCTTTGTCTTGTCTTTGTCTTGTCTTTGTCTTGTCTTTGTCTTGTCTTTGTCTTGTCTTTGTCTTGTCTTTGTCTTGTCTTTGTCTTGTCTTTGTCTTGTCTTTGTCTTGTCTTTGTCTTGTCTTTGTCTTGTCTTTGTCTTGTCTTTGTCTTGTCTTTGTCTTGTCTTTGTCTTGTCTTTGTCTTGTCTTTGTCTTGTCTTTGTCTTGTCTTTGTCTTGTCTTTGTCTTGTCTTTGTCTTGTCTTTGTCTTGTCTTTGTCTTGTCTTTGTCTTGTCTTTGTCTTGTCTTTGTCTTGTCTTTGTCTTGTCTTTGTCTTGTCTTTGTCTTGTCTTTGTCTTGTCTTTGTCTTGTCTTTGTCTTGTCTTTGTCTTGTCTTTGTCTTGTCTTTGTCTTGTCTTTGTCTTGTCTTTGTCTTGTCTTTGTCTTGTCTTTGTCTTGTCTTTGTCTTGTCTTTGTCTTGTCTTTGTCTTGTCTTTGTCTTGTCTTTGTCTTGTCTTTGTCTTGTCTTTGTCTTGTCTTTGTCTTGTCTTTGTCTTGTCTTTGTCTTGTCTTTGTCTTGTCTTTGTCTTGTCTTTGTCTTGTCTTTGTCTTGTCTTTGTCTTGTCTTTGTCTTGTCTTTGTCTTGTCTTTGTCTTGTCTTTGTCTTGTCTTTGTCTTGTCTTTGTCTTGTCTTTGTCTTGTCTTTGTCTTGTCTTTGTCTTGTCTTTGTCTTGTCTTTGTCTTGTCTTTGTCTTGTCTTTGTCTTGTCTTTGTCTTGTCTTTGTCTTGTCTTTGTCTTGTCTTTGTCTTGTCTTTGTCTTGTCTTTGTCTTGTCTTTGTCTTGTCTTTGTCTTGTCTTTGTCTTGTCTTTGTCTTGTCTTTGTCTTGTCTTTGTCTTGTCTTTGTCTTGTCTTTGTCTTGTCTTTGTCTTGTCTTTGTCTTGTCTTTGTCTTGTCTTTGTCTTGTCTTTGTCTTGTCTTTGTCTTGTCTTTGTCTTGTCTTTGTCTTGTCTTTGTCTTGTCTTTGTCTTGTCTTTGTCTTGTCTTTGTCTTGTCTTTGTCTTGTCTTTGTCTTGTCTTTGTCTTGTCTTTGTCTTGTCTTTGTCTTGTCTTTGTCTTGTCTTTGTCTTGTCTTTGTCTTGTCTTTGTCTTGTCTTTGTCTTGTCTTTGTCTTGTCTTTGTCTTGTCTTTGTCTTGTCTTTGTCTTGTCTTTGTCTTGTCTTTGTCTTGTCTTTGTCTTGTCTTTGTCTTGTCTTTGTCTTGTCTTTGTCTTGTCTTTGTCTTGTCTTTGTCTTGTCTTTGTCTTGTCTTTGTCTTGTCTTTGTCTTGTCTTTGTCTTGTCTTTGTCTTGTCTTGTCTTTGTCTTGTCTTTGTCTTGTCTTTGTCTTGTCTTTGTCTTGTCTTTGTCTTGTCTTTGTCTTGTCTTTGTCTTGTCTTTGTCTTGTCTTTGTCTTGTCTTTGTCTTGTCTTTGTCTTGTCTTTGTCTTGTCTTTGTCTTGTCTTTGTCTTGTCTTTGTCTTGTCTTTGTCTTGTCTTTGTCTTGTCTTTGTCTTGTCTTTGTCTTGTCTTTGTCTTGTCTTTGTCTTGTCTTTGTCTTGTCTTTGTCTTGTCTTTGTCTTGTCTTTGTCTTGTCTTTGTCTTGTCTTTGTCTTGTCTGTCTTTGTCTTGTCTTTGTCTTGTCTTTGTCTTGTCTTTGTCTTGTCTTTGTCTTGTCTTTGTCTTGTCTTTGTCTTGTCTTTGTCTTGTCTTTGTCTTGTCTTTGTCTTGTCTTTGTCTTGTCTTTGTCTTGTCTTTGTCTTGTCTTTGTCTTGTCTTTGTCTTGTCTTTGTCTTGTCTTTGTCTTGTCTTTGTCTTGTCTTTGTCTTGTCTTGTCTTTGTCTTGTCTTTGTCTTGTCTTTGTCTTGTCTTTGTCTTGTCTTTGTCTTGTCTTTGTCTTGTCTTTGTCTTGTCTTTGTCTTGTCTTTGTCTTGTCTTTGTCTTGTCTTTGTCTTGTCTTTGTCTTGTCTTTGTCTTGTCTTTGTCTTGTCTTTGTCTTGTCTTGTCTTTGTCTTGTCTTTGTCTTGTCTTTGTCTTGTCTTTGTCTTGTCTTTGTCTTGTCTTTGTCTTGTCTTTGTCTTGTCTTTGTCTTGTCTTTGTCTTGTCTTTGTCTTGTCTTTGTCTTGTCTTTGTCTTGTCTTTGTCTTGTCTTTGTCTTGTCTTTGTCTTGTCTTTGTCTTGTCTTTGTCTTGTCTTTGTCTTGTCTTTGTCTTGTCTTTGTCTTGTCTTGTCTTGTCTTTGTCTTGTCTTTGTCTTGTCTTTGTCTTGTCTTTGTCTTGTCTTTGTCTTGTCTTTGTCTTGTCTTTGTCTTGTCTTTGTCTTGTCTTTGTCTTGTCTTTGTCTTGTCTTTGTCTTGTCTTTGTCTTGTCTTTGTCTTGTCTTTGTCTTGTCTTTGTCTTGTCTTTGTCTTGTCTTTGTCTTGTCTTTGTCTTGTCTTTGTCTTGTCTTTGTCTTGTCTTTGTCTTGTCTTTGTCTTGTCTTTGTCTTGTCTTTGTCTTGTCTTTGTCTTGTCTTTGTCTTGTCTTTGTCTTGTCTTTGTCTTGTCTTTGTCTTGTCTTTGTCTTGTCTTTGTCTTGTCTTTGTCTTGTCTTTGTCTTGTCTTTGTCTTGTCTTTGTCTTGTCTTTGTCTTGTCTTTGTCTTGTCTTTGTCTTGTCTTTGTCTTGTCTTTGTCTTGTCTTTGTCTTGTCTTTGTCTTGTCTTTGTCTTGTCTTTGTCTTGTCTTTGTCTTGTCTTTGTCTTGTCTTTGTCTTGTCTTTGTCTTGTCTTTGTCTTGTCTTTGTCTTGTCTTTGTCTTGTCTTTGTCTTGTCTTTGTCTTGTCTTTGTCTTGTCTTTGTCTTGTCTTTGTCTTGTCTTTGTCTTGTCTTTGTCTTGTCTTTGTCTTGTCTTTGTCTTGTCTTTGTCTTGTCTTTGTCTTGTCTTTGTCTTGTCTTTGTCTTGTCTTTGTCTTGTCTTTGTCTTGTCTTTGTCTTGTCTTTGTCTTGTCTTTGTCTTGTCTTTGTCTTGTCTTTGTCTTGTCTTTGTCTTGTCTTTGTCTTGTCTTTGTCTTGTCTTTGTCTTGTCTTTGTCTTGTCTTTGTCTTGTCTTTGTCTTGTCTTTGTCTTGTCTTTGTCTTGTCTTTGTCTTGTCTTTGTCTTGTCTTTGTCTTGTCTTTGTCTTGTCTTTGTCTTGTCTTTGTCTTGTCTTTGTCTTGTCTTTGTCTTGTCTTTGTCTTGTCTTTGTCTTGTCTTTGTCTTGTCTTTGTCTTGTCTTTGTCTTGTCTTTGTCTTGTCTTTGTCTTGTCTTTGTCTTGTCTTTGTCTTGTCTTTGTCTTGTCTTTGTCTTGTCTTTGTCTTGTCTTTGTCTTGTCTTTGTCTTGTCTTTGTCTTGTCTTTGTCTTGTCTTTGTCTTGTCTTTGTCTTGTCTTTGTCTTGTCTTTGTCTTGTCTTTGTCTTGTCTTTGTCTTGTCTTTGTCTTGTCTTTGTCTTGTCTTTGTCTTGTCTTTGTCTTGTCTTTGTCTTGTCTTTGTCTTGTCTTTGTCTTGTCTTTGTCTTGTCTTTGTCTTGTCTTTGTCTTGTCTTTGTCTTGTCTTTGTCTTGTCTTTGTCTTGTCTTTGTCTTGTCTTTGTCTTGTCTTTGTCTTGTCTTTGTCTTGTCTTTGTCTTGTCTTTGTCTTGTCTTTGTCTTGTCTTTGTCTTGTCTTTGTCTTGTCTTTGTCTTGTCTTTGTCTTGTCTTTGTCTTGTCTTTGTCTTGTCTTTGTCTTGTCTTTGTCTTGTCTTTGTCTTGTCTTTGTCTTGTCTTTGTCTTGTCTTTGTCTTGTCTTTGTCTTGTCTTTGTCTTGTCTTTGTCTTGTCTTTGTCTTGTCTTTGTCTTGTCTTTGTCTTGTCTTTGTCTTGTCTTTGTCTTGTCTTTGTCTTGTCTTTGTCTTGTCTTTGTCTTGTCTTTGTCTTGTCTTTGTCTTGTCTTTGTCTTGTCTTTGTCTTGTCTTTGTCTTGTCTTTGTCTTGTCTTTGTCTTGTCTTTGTCTTGTCTTTGTCTTGTCTTTGTCTTGTCTTTGTCTTGTCTTTGTCTTGTCTTTGTCTTGTCTTTGTCTTGTCTTTGTCTTGTCTTTGTCTTGTCTTTGTCTTGTCTTTGTCTTGTCTTTGTCTTGTCTTTGTCTTGTCTTTGTCTTGTCTTTGTCTTGTCTTTGTCTTGTCTTTGTCTTGTCTTTGTCTTGTCTTTGTCTTGTCTTTGTCTTGTCTTTGTCTTGTCTTTGTCTTGTCTTTGTCTTGTCTTTGTCTTGTCTTTGTCTTGTCTTTGTCTTGTCTTTGTCTTGTCTTTGTCTTGTCTTTGTCTGTCTTGTCTTGTCTTTGTCTTGTCTTTGTCTTGTCTTTGTCTTGTCTTTGTCTTGTCTTTGTCTTGTCTTTGTCTTGTCTTTGTCTTGTCTTTGTA
>NW_026683622.1:0-30364 GCF_030247195.1 Topomyia yanbarensis | reverse complement strand
CGGTAGAATAGGGCATCCGGTTTGCTGGAGCCCCGGCGCGACTGGTGGTGTATCGTCGCGGTCTACACGGTCTCGTTCCCGGCGGTGAATCTGACTGTAAGCTGACGGATAGGTCTCAGACAAAAGAAGTTTTCCCGATACCGATTCTTCTTTGGTTTCAGTACCACAACTTCTTGAGCCCTTTGACTCCGTAACCGATGCCATTTAGCACCGCAACTTTTTTAAGCCATTTAGTTCTCTTCTTGGGCCATTTAGCACTACTTCCTTGATGGTCCATTCAGTCCTCGACTTGTTCGCGAACAACTCGGTCTAGTCCCCGACGATGGACCTGACCTACTCCAACAGAGAATTCCCCGGCGAGAGAAGTTCTCCCGAGATCGAGCTAATCAGCTAGGTGCCGAGGTCAGTTCGGCGATTCTGGTGAAGCAGGGTATCCGATGAACAGGTGCGCCGATGACTCGCGAATAGATGTGTCTCGTCGCTGCCTATTCAGTCTAGTCCCCAGCGGTGAATCTAGCTTACGCTAACGGAGAGTTCCCTGGCGAAAGAAGTTTTCTCAATATCGATTCTTCTTTGGTTTTCGCTATTTTTCTATCGGAACAACCGGTGGGGTGCCGTGGTCGGTCTGGCGAATCATGGAGCGTGACGTCCGGTTCGCTGGCGTTTCGACGACCCATACTCGCTGCTCTGTTGCAGTCTATTCGACTAGTCCTCGACGGTGGATCTAGCTTATACCTGCGGAGAGTTCCCTGGCGGTGATTGCTCTCCCGAAACCGTTGTTCGATGTCCATTCCGCTGTAAGACGGTCATGATCTACATCAACGGTTCTCAACCTTTTTCGTAGATATCACACTGGGTTGCTTCGGACCCCCACAGATAAACATCAATTTTATATGCTATGAATATGTTATTTTCAATTTGTTAGGAAACAAGATTTGAATATTTTTCTTCGCGGACTCCCAGCAATGACTTCGCGGACCCCAGGTTGAGAATCACTGATCACATATCTCTGTTTACTGCGTTCCACGTCTCTACGTCGCTTGTCATTCTGTAGGCTACAGTATCCGGGTTGATGTCCGGTCCTCCCGTTTTAAGTAGCTCCCTGCACGTCACTTCAAACCTCGGACATTCAAAGACGCTCCAGACACAGTGTTGACGTTACGTACCCACACTGATACTCCTTAAGCAGCCATGGTTCGGTAGGAGATGTTTCAGGTGGAAGGTCATCTCTCCGTGCTTTCTATTGACCCACGTCGAGAGGTTTGGATGAGCCGGTAGGTCCACTTTCCTTTCTCCGTATTATCCCATTCCTACTGCTGCGTCATCATCGAATCGATTCTCATCATCTTCCTCACGTTTCTGACGTTTCATTGATTGTAGCACTTGATATCCTCCGTCAGGGTAATGCAGATGGGGATCATCTCGGCGTCAAGGCATACTGCCTCCGGTACATAATCGCAACTCGTACGATCAGCATTCGAAGCGTCCTGTTCAGCTTTTCGCGGTTTCACTTGGTTTTCAGCGCCGCACCCCAAGCAGGAGCCCCATATCGCAGTATCGATGACGAGACACTCGATAAAGACCCGACATTTCGCATGTGTAATCAACGTGATTGTTAAAGCTCAATCAGTCGTCGAATATCACTCCCAATTGCTTCAGTGCACGCTTCGATGCATTCACAAGCCCTTCGATGGTGATCTGTATCTGCTGAACCGCTTTGCAGTTGCTGTGCAACAACAAATCCGTCTTGTAGTGAGCTATTTGCAGCTTGACCCATTCATCCAGCTCTCGATCGCATCTATTGTCTCTGTCACCGACACCTCTATTTCTTCAAGTGTCTCACCGTTAGTGACACATCGTTCACGAAACCAACGATTTTCACTTTCCTGGGCAGCCGCAGTGTTAAGACCCCACACTGATAGAATATATTCGTAAATCGCTAGGAATTAATTTCGTACAAACAACTTTCATAAAATATACGAATTTTTCGTACATATGATGAATCGTTCGTAGTTCTATCGAAACACTTATTTTTTATTACGAGTTTTTCGTGAAAACCACGAAATGACTTTCGTTAGCTTATTACGAAACAGCTTCATTCAGCAAACGAGTCGTTCGCTGTTATATACGAATATCTTTATAATATTTACGAGCACCATTCGTCAAACCGTCCATGCCAAAAGAGCAATATGGAGCCATTGTTGCTATTCGTCAGATAATTGTTGTTGTCTGACTATTTAGTAGTTGTGTCCGTGTCCGCCTGTTGCAGGAAGATTTCCTGAACCTTCCAGTTGATTCAGAATCTGGAGCAGTACAGAATCAGTTAAGCCGTCGCGTCCGTGCTGTCAAACATCGATCCTAAAAGATCGTTTCGTTTCTTTCACGAAAAATAATGTCGATAACTTTCGGGCAATGTAAACTAAATAAGTAAAATTTACGAAAACTTTCGTTCATCAATCAAGCGGCCATTTCTTCGTATCACAATAAAATCGATTTGGCCACATCGATTTGTTTAAATAAAAAAGACATCGATTCACATTCGATTATCCCAAAGGTATCAACGAAGCCTTGGTTCAGGGGGATGGATGTGGGTCGGGATTTTATTCGTGTAATGTCCCGACTTATGTCCAACCACTACACCTTAGATGCACATTTGCGGCGTATTGGGCTTGCGGAGAGTAGTCTGTGCGCTTGTGACGAGGGCTATCATGACATCGAGCACGTTGTCTGGGTATGCGCCGGGTATTTGGACGCCAGGTCTCAGTTAAAGGATTCCCTTCCGGCCCGAGGTAGACCACCCAATGTCCCAGTCCGAGATATGCTGGCAAATCGTGATTTCCCCTATATGTCCCTTATTTATACTTTCATAAAAACGATAAATATCCCAATTTAGCCCCTCTCTTTTTATTTCTCGTTTTTAGAAGTTTCCTCTTGCCGTGTGGAACCGATAAGCTTCAGACTGCCACTATGTAACCGCCGTCGCCCTTATCACTACGGAATCTGAAGCGAGAGCGACTCGAGGTCCGAAGGATTCCCTTTGAAGGATTCCCCGCGGGTCCGAAGAATACCATCCGCCAATCCGACCTACTAGACTGAGGCGCAAATTTGTTTCGCTGATCTCCCGTTTGCCCGAAAGTTGCAAGTTTTGCTCTTCTCTACCGGTCACCATCTACGCCTTCTCTCCCTTGTCCTTGATACAACTACTTCTACACCGATTTTGGAAATGACCAAGCATAAGTATCCGATAAAAAATCAAATTTGTATTCCGTATTCCTAGTTTTAAGATAGTTGTAATTTGTACTCTTTGTTAAAACTATTGTCCCCCATCTTGTAAATAGAATTGTATTCCTAGTTTTAAAACATCTGTGAAATTTTTCATAAATATTTGTTCCCCCTTTTGTGTACCAAACTATATTGTTAGTTTTAAGATAACTGTAAATATTTCCTAAAAAACTATTACTATTGAATTCCTTGTTTTAAAATTTTTCATAAAAAAAAATCTTTTGCCCCCTCTCTTATATATAGAATTTTTTTTTCTAGTCTTAAGATAGCTGTAATTTTTTTCTCTTTTATAAAAAAAAATATTTCAACATTGTAACCTCCTAGTTTTAAGATATTCAAAATGTAAAAACAAAAGAATTCGGCACCGCCAAGCTAACGCATTTTTTTTTTATTCAAATCGTTTATTTGATAAGGCACGTTGCGTTAGCTTAAAGGTGCCAATTTTGTTTTGTTTTACATTTTAAATTGCTTAAAACTAGGGGATTACATATTGATTTTTTAAAAATGAAACTAATGCGATTTTATAGCTATCTTATATATCTACACAAGGGGATAATATTGTTTTCGTAAGATTAGGGGGGTCATTTAGTTTTTGTGGCAATATGGTTTGACATTTTTATCAGTGAGATTATTGGAGCAAATAATGTTTAATTAAGGGGGACAATTTTTTACGACTAACTTAAAACTAGGAATAACTAGAGGGCATGATTGAATTTTGTAAAGATTCGTAATTATAGTTATTTTTGTGGGTAGTAGAGTTGGGCAATTTCAATGAGATTATATAATATAATAGTTAAAACTAGAAGAGACAAGAAGAGCTAAATGCTTCGTGATGATATTGGGGGGGGGGGGGGTAGGGGTGTTACTTCTGGGTATAAGAGTCAGGGGAGGGAGGGTAGACAAAGATGGCAGGGAGAGAAAATTATTTCAGTTTCAGGCATCGTGAGATCAACGGATGGATTACAAACTCGGGTGGCCTTCATCAGGGGAATCATGTACTGGGACGCCGGGTGGTCCTCCTCAAGATGGCAGGGGTTTTTCCAGACGATTTCGTAGTACGGCTCAGATGTGGATCGGCTACATTTCGAGTTAAGCGTGTTATGTTCGTGCCGTAGGTCCCGTGTTTGTTGGCTCATTCGATACAGATGGTTTGATACAGGTGGAAGAGCGTTCTGAGAATGATAAGGAGATAACAAGGGGCAGTTAGACTTGTATATTGATGGTTTTCACAAAGGTGTATATAAGGGACATATAGAGAACATCGCGGCTTGCCAGCACATCTCGAACCGGGACGTTGGTTGGTCTTCCTCGGGCCCGCAGGGTATCCATTAGCCGAGACCTAGCGGAACTGTACTCGGTGCACGCCCAGACAATGTGCTCGATGTCGTGATAGCCGTCGCCACAAGCGCAGATACCACTATCCACGAGCCCAATACGCCGGAGATGTGCATCCAGCGTGTAATGGTTTGCCATGAGTCGGGACATCACACGAATGAAGTCACGACCCACATCCATCCCCTTGAACCAAGGTTTCGTCGATACCTTAGGGATTATCGAATGTAGCCACCTTCCCAGCTCTCCACTGCTCCACGAAGTTTGCCAACTTTCGAGGGTTCTCTGATGAGTAATACTGAAAAATTCGCTGAAGCAAATTGGTCTTTCGTAAACGTCTCCTTCTAAGGCACCCACCTTAGCTAAGGAGTCTGCCTTCTCATTGCCCGGAATGGAGCAATGAGAAGGGACCCATACCAAGGTAATCTGGAAAGAGTTGTCAGATAAAGCACTCAGTAGCTCCCGTATTTTCCCCAAAAAATACGAGGAGTGCTTGCCTTGTTTCATCGAGCGAATAGCGTCAATGGAACTGAGGCTATCCGAAACGATGAAGTAATGGTCTGCGGGTAATGTTTCAATGACTCCAAGGGTATACTGAATGGCAGCTAGTTCTGCGGCGTAAACTGAAGCAGGGTCACTGAGTTTGTAGGAGGCGGTGAACTTTTGATTGAAAATACCGAAGCCAGTGGATCCTTCGAGGTTTGATCCGTCAGTATAGAACATCTTAGAACAGTCGACTTCTCGGAATTTATTATAAAAAATGTTTGGAACCACTTGTGGGCGTATGTGGTCCGGAATTCCACTAATCTCGTCTTTCATGGATGTGTCGAAGAAAACAGTAGATTCAGAAGTATTTATGAAATGCACACGGTTGGGATTGTAAGAAGAAGGGTTAATATTCTGCGCCATGTAGTCAAAGTACAGGGACATGAAACGGGTCTGAGAATTGAGCTCAACAAGCCTTTCGAAATTTTCAATCACGACCGGGTTCAAGATATCGCATCGAATGAGCAATCGATATGAGAGTTCCCAAAATCGATTTTTCAACGGGAGAACGCCCGACAGCACTTCGAGACTCATCGTATGGGTCGACTGCATGCACCCTAAGGCGATACGCAAACAACGATACTGAATTCTTTCGAGTTTGATGAAATGTATGTTCGCGGCGGAGCGAAAGCAGAAGCATCCGTATTCCATTACCGACAGTATCGTTGTTTGATACAACCTAATTAGGTCTCCTGGGTGGGCACCCCACCATGTTCCGGTTATTGTACGAAGAAAGTTGATCCTTTGCTGGCATTTCTGTTTCAGATACCGAATATGGCATCCCCAAGTACCTTTCGAGTCGAACCAGACCCCTAGATATTTTACTGTGAAGACCTGAGCGATAGTTTGACCCATTAATAGAAGCTGTAGTTGTGCTGGTTCACGCTTCCTTGAAAATACAACTAGCTCAGTTTTCTCCGTGGAGAATTCGATACCCAGCTTAATAGCCCAAGCAGACAAATTGTCCAGGGTATTCTGTAATGGTCCTTGTAGATCGACAGCTTTGGGTCCCGTAACAGACACCACGCCATCGTCTGCAAGTTGCCTTAACGTGCAGGAATTGTCAAGACATTCATCAATGTCGTTGACATAGAAATTGTATAAAAGGGGGCTTAGACATGAACCCTGGGGAAGGCCCATGTAGCTAAATCGTGATGTCGATAAGTCACCATGCGAAAAATGCATGTGCTTTTCCGACAACAAGTTTAGTAAAAAGTTGTTTAAAGTCGCTGAAAGACCATGCTGGTGCAGCTTCTCTGAAAGAATGTTGATCGAAACTGAATCAAAAGCCCCCTTAATATCTAGGAACACTGATGCCATCTGCTCTTTGCTAGCATAGGCCATTTGAATTTCAGTTGAGAGCAACGCAAGACAATCGTTCGTCCCTTTGCCTTTGCGAAAGCCAAATTGTGTATCTGACAGTAAGCCATTTGCTTCGACCCAATTGTCGAGGCGGGATAGGATCATTTTCTCGAACAACTTCCGGATACAGGATAGCATTGCGAACGGACGGTACGAATTGTGGTCGGAGGCTGGTTTTCCTGGTTTTTGGATGGCGATGACCTTCACTTGTCTCCAATCGAGTGGGACAATGTTAGCCTCGAGAAACTTATTAAATAAGTTCAACAAGCGTCTCTTGGCAGAGTCAGGCAGATTCTTCAACAAGTTGAATTTGATTCTGTCTGGCCCCGGAGCTTTATTGTTACACGACAAGAGAGCAAGTGAGAACTCCACCATCGAAAAAGGTGTTTCGTTCGCGCTATCGTGAGGAGACGCGGCGCGGTAAATCTTCTGTGCCGGGGCGGAATCCGGACAAACCTTCTTGGCGAAATTGAATATCCAACGGTTTGAATATTCCACGCTCTCATTAGTACTGTTTCGATTTCGCATACGTCGGGCTGTTCCCCAAAGAGTGCTCATCGATGTTTCTCTCGTTAATCCGTCGACGAACCGGCGCCAATAACCGCGTTTTTTGGCTTTCATCAAACTCTTCATTCGCTTGTCTAACGTCGCGTACTGTCGAAAACTAGCGGGTAACCCGTCGTTCCGGAAGGTCTTAAACGCGGCGGCCTTCTCTGCGTACACGTCTGAGCACTCTTTATCCCACCAGGGATTGGGAGAACGTTTTTGTATGTTCGCGCCGGGTACTGGCCTAGTCTGAGCTTGATTCGCACTGTCGAGAATCAAGCCAGCCAAAAAGCTGTACTCTTCCTCCGGAGGAAGTTCTTGGGTAGATTCGATGTTGTCGGATATCGCGGCAGCATAGCTCTTCCAATCGATATTTCGTGTGAGGTCATACGAAATATTGATTGATTTCAATGGCCTTGAACCGTTATTGATTGAGACTACAATCGGCAGATGGTCGCTGCCGTGGGGATCAGGAATTACCTTCCACGTGCAATTTAACCGCAGCGATGTTGAGCAAAGGGACAAGTCTAAGGCGCGCTGGAGGAGCAGGAATCCGTGTCATTTCACCCGTGTTTAAAATTGTCAAATTGAAGTTATCGCAAAGATCCTGAATTAAGGAAGACCGGTTATCATCATAGAGGCAACCCCATGCTGTACCGTGAGAGTTAAAGTCTCCTAAAACTAGTCGCGGTGCTGGCAGAGATTCTAAGATGTCTTGTAGCCGTCGGTGCCCAACCGCGGTGTTGGGGGGAATATATATGGAAGCTATGCAAAGGCTTTTGCCTTTGGTTGTTACTTGACAAGCGACAACTTCAATACCTGTTATCGAGGGAAGGTTAATTCTGTAGAAGGAATAGCACTTTTTGATCCCCAAAAGCACTCCTCCATAGGGGGTGTCTCGATCCAGGCGAATAATATTAAAGTCGTGGAAGTTGAGATCTATGTCGGAAGTTAACCAAGTTTCACATAATGCAAATGCATCACAACTCAAATTATTTATTAAAATTTTGAAGGAATCGATTTTCGGGATGATACTTCTGCAATTCCACTGTAGAACAGTGATCAAATCCGTGACCTCGTTCGATGAGTTAGCCATCGAAGGATACAATCGCTGAGAGGAGGGGCCATTTAGCAGTCAACTGCTTCAAAAATGTTCTTACTGTAGGGAGAAAAGCTAACATAAGACTTTTAATAGGATCAGTAATATTGAAAGTTTTTATTATCCAGTCCACTATGTCCGAGAGTTTTATAATTCCAGTGCTGTGATTACTCTCGAACTGAAACAAAGGAACACTTGGGATTTTTGATGTTCCTGGAAGTGCTGGGAACTCCTTCTCTGAGCTTAATCCTCCGAGACCAGGAGCTAATTGCTTCGGTTTGGTTGCAACACTTCCAATAGATGTGACTTTCGGAGCCCCCTCAAGGGACACCTTCTGGCCTTTACAAGGAACTTTACGAGAGGAAGTGTTCCTCCTCTTCCTATAAATTCTAGGCACCCTAGTAGATGTTCCCTCTTGTGGGTTACCAGCCTCGCCCTCGTCAGGAGGCAAGTGAGTATAGATGTTTGCTGAGGATGGTGGCGTAGCATTCTTTAACATTTCTGCGAAAGAATGTTTGGATCGTCCCGCAAGGGAACGTTTCAGTTTATCCCCGCGTAGTTTGTACGCGGGACATGCCGAGATATCATGCAGACTCTCCGCACAGTAAGGACACTTTTCGGCTTGCTTACTGCACGAATCATCCAGATGATTCTCCCCGCATTTTCCACAGCGGGCCTTATTACTACAATGGGTGGCTGTGTGACCCAATTGTTTACACTTTGTGCAATTCATGACCCGCGGCACAAACAGACGCACAGGCAGACGAACCTTGTGCAAGAGGACGAAATTTGGCAAAGCGGTACCAGCGAAGGTCACCCGATAAGAGTTTGATTGGGGGTACGTTTTTGAACCATCCCCCGCAACTACTACTGAGTGCAAACGTTTGCACTCAAGTATTTTAACTGGCTGAAGTAAGCGGTCTCTGAATCGGCCAACCCCGTACTTCAGCAGATCCTCGCACGTCAAACTCTCATCGGTTACGACGCCTTCGGATTGTACTCTTACAGCCGGAATATACACGTTATAATCCCGCGTAAAGTGCTCACAGCAAGCAATATCGTTTGCCTGCTTTGAGTTGGCTAGCAACACCCTTATCTTGTCCGAGCGGACCTTTGAAATTTCGGTCACAGCCGAGAACCGTTCCGTCAGGTCTCTAGAAATCTGAAGAAGATTCAGTGATTTAGTCTTGGGCCGAAAGAAGACCACAAATGGACCAGTTGAGAGTTCTGGATAGCATTTGGGCCGGGGGGGAGCCTTAGAAGTTGAACCCGATTCAACTTCCATTTGACCATCCGGAGAGGGAACCATAGAAAACGTCAACGCACAGGGTCAGCGCCCGCGCAGACGGAAGAAAGCAATAAATGTGTTACAAAAGACAAAAACCACTTAGCTTTAAACTGGTGTCCAACGACGAACCGATCCAGCTTATACAGCTGGCTATTGTTTAATCCTCACACGCGAACAAAAGACTGAGGACCGAACCGAACTGGCAAAATAACCTTGAATGCGGATTAAAACTATTCTTTATCGCCTCACACAGCACTACGGACTAGAAAAAACAACCTCTGACTCGATGGAGAGCTCGAAAACGAATGCAAGCTAACGCATTTGTGCCTATCAAATAAACGAAATGAATAAAAAAAAAGACATCGATCCGAAAAGATCGACTGAAAACAATAAGAGACTAATAAATACGAAAACTTTTCTAAGATAAACGAAAAGATTTCGTGCGACCAAAGAAATCGTTCGTAATATACACAAACGTTTATTAAAATAAACAAAACATTTCATTTCATTCACGAAAAATAATGTCGTTATCAACGATAACATTCGTGCAGTGTACATTAAATGTGTAAAATTTACGAAAGCTTTCGTTCACCATACGGCCATTCTTGTTCATGAATTGAACGAAACTTACTATTTACAATGCACGAAAATACTTCGTTGCAGAAAACGACGAATGAATTCGTCCATTGCATGATTCATTATATTCACAAATTTATATTATCAGTGCATCCTAAGTGTTGGACAGAGAATGGAGCCCTGAGTAACGCCCGCTGCGACTCGCATTGCCTTCTGCCCATTTGTTCGTCTGGTACATCAGTGCTCTACTCTGGAAGCAGCTCTTCATGATCTGGCTCATTCTTTTATGTCACGCTGCAGCATTGGTCTATTCGAGGCTGGATGGCCTCGTGACTTCCCTGACTTTGGCTGCAACATCAGTTTCTGCACCTTCCTCATTTCGGGGATTACCATCGTCTAAAGACTTCAGCAGTAGCATCAAATACAAACTATTATTATTATTATTATTATTACATATTACATATTTGTATTTGGTAGCATCCTGAACATGTTCGGATATGCCAGGATCGCAGCTTTCAGCGCCACGGTTGGTATTCCATCCGGACCGAGGGTTTGCTTTGATTTTAGTCACATCTACGCGTCTTTGAGCTCGTCGTTAGTCACTTGCCACTCGACTGTGTTACCTCTGTCTTCTTCGCCGTACGGTGTCGGTGACCAGGCAGTTGAATCGTGATTTGGGTAGAGACCCTCAACGATTATCTTTAGCTTACCCGGGCATATTTCAGCTGGTGTCGACGGACCATCGTCTTCGTCATGACGAATCAGCACGCGTCCCCCAGGGATCGTTTATTTCTCAGCACAGCTACTTATGGCAATTGGCTTGCTAAGCTTGATCTCCCGTTTTAAAGAGTCCCTACCTTCTAGATACGTCGCTTGCGCTCTTCTCTCACTCTCCGATCTTGCGCTCTGAGCCCGCCTTCTGGCTCTAAGACAAGCAGCGTGTAGCGTACTGAGTTACTCATTTAACCAGTAAGCTGCACGCCGCCTACTGCATGGTCCTAGTTCTCATGACATTTTAACGTCACAAGCCGTCACAATCCTTCTTGTTAGCCGTCAGCCGTATCAACGTACTTGATTCCGTTGTTCGCCGAAGTAACTCAACAAAGAGGTTTTCGTTAAAGGCTTTCGTCTTCCATTTTAGCTTGCCGCCCGTCCTTCTTCGTGCTGCGGCAGGGTTCCATTGGCCGATGCGGTAGCGAATCGCCTGGTGGTCTCTCTGGGGATACTTCTCTCACACTCTCCAGTCCATGTTGGCCGTCAGTCAAAGACTACAGAATGTGGCGAAATTTCTCTCGGTACCGATATCCGTTTCGTGAACCATTAAGCTCCTAGCTCCTCGCTTCGCCGCGATCTGCTCGTTATAGTCCTCGGCGGTTGAGCTAGCCTCCACAACGTGCCGACAGGTAGGTGTCGAGTCTGCAGCCAATTTTCACTACAAGGAAATATTTTCACAAGATAACTTTTGCAAATGAAACTTTGAGAATTTCATTTAAAATATTAGGCATATTTTTGTTTAACATATTCAATTTTTTCAAATTTCTCCAAAATACTTCGGGGGGGGTTTCGTCCCCAAAACCCCCCCCGCTACTACGCCACTGCTTTTAACATCTTGGATTGCTTGAACTTCCAGCTGATTGACTTTCATTGAATTTTAGATAAATTTGGACGAATTCTCTGAAATCTGAATCAGACAAAAATAAATCTGTATGTAGGAACGACGTTTAAAAATCTGGTTGAATCCAGATACAACTGGAAGGTTGGCAACCCTGATGTTGACAAATGTTTTATTTATTCACTCGTTTCATATATAATTACTCTAAACTATTTCCTACTACACATGGATAAAATGAAAATGAGTTATAATAAATTTTCGTAATCGAGAAAATTCAAACGCATATAAATCCATTAATACATTGATTGAAAATTCTAAATTGCTTTTAAATACGATTTTAAACGTTCCCAACTAAATAAGCACCCAAACCAGGGGACACCAACAATCGCAGTCCTCGCGCCGTCCCAGCCAGGTGTAACTGTTCAGGTCAAAAATATCAAATGATTGCGAAATAAAATTTATGTTCCATGGAAACTCCTAAATTCCAACTCGCAAAAACTAATTACTCATCTTTATCGGATTCAGTTTCCCAAACGACGGACGGCGGACACAGCTTAGAGTTCCATGGGGTCGTTTCGCCAAATTATTGTTTACCGTTACCTGGGACAATTAATGTAGGGTATCTGGTCACATTCGTATTCCAGATGCCATGCCCGTTTTGGTGCATACTTTCCTAGCTCGACCGACCGGTGTGGACGAAGACTTTTGCTTTTGACAATTGCAGCAGGATGTATAGCAAACGGCTGAACTGCAGCACGTCTCCGATTACTCCGTGCAGCCGAGGAAAGCAGCCATGAATAATGAAAACAGATGAAACCCGGAGCGAAGAAGTAATAATTTACAGCATCATTTCACCTCCGAACCTAGAATTTGGCTTTGTTCCCAGTCGGTGGTGGTGTGGTGATGCTGTTTGAATTCACCCTGCATGAAATGGCAGAATGAGTGTGGAATAGATAATGCTTATTTCTTCAACAGTAGCTCTCCGTTTTGGTGCGGGGGTGGGTGCAGAAATAATTCCAGGAGCAGTTTACGGTTCGTCCTCGTTGGATTGAGTCGTTCATACGATACCACAATCATTCTAAGTACTATGGCAACAGACGACCACAGACAATCAGGCGAGTGTTTCTTTATCTTTCTCGTCAAGGTTAATCTCTTTTTGTTTTCCTTGCCTATCTCGTTATTTTTAAAACAATCCATCACAAGAGGGGAATTTTCCATTTTAACAAGCACTCAAAAAGTGTTCAACTATGAAATGCAATGGGATAGTAAAAACTGCCAAATGACAAGAAATACTTGCAAGAGATCGTAAAAGTCTATATAAATCGGGTATCTGTTTGTCTGCTACCCCTTTCTCTGAAAGCACTTCTGTGAGGATGAAACGTTTCAATGATTTTTACGAGGTTCTAAATCGAACGAAAAACTAATCTGCAGACATCTGCCATGACCGTGGTGCCCTCTCTCTCTGTTTTTTTTTCGGTCAAACTGTTGTACGCAGCACTTTTACATCCCACCGTTAATCCACTGAATCAACACCCGAAACAGTAGAAGTCAGAGTTTTCAATGGTCGAATATAAGTGGATGAACCCATCATAGCCAGTCAGAAGTGTTATGCGTGTCCATTAGTTTTAGGGCGTGTAGCGAATGGAAATGCTGAGGATCGCAACATTGTCGTTCGCCTTTGTTGGATAGCGTATGCTTTAAACGTACAGTGAAGTTCGAGCATTGATTTCCGTTTCCAATTATGTTTCTACAGTTATGGGGTAATTACTTTGCAGATTGCTTATCAATGTTTAAGAATGCGAGTAGTAGTAGAGCCCTGGAAGATGGCAGCGTGTTTGAATTCACTTTCGTGCAAGATATTCGAAATTCAATATTCGAAGAATCACTCTATCGAAACTGAAATTTATTCAACTTTCGAAATATGGAATTCATCTTTAAGAAAAAAATATGATGCCCTAGATTATCATGGTTTAAAATTTGCTGGAAAATACCCAGAAAAAATGATTTCACGTTTTATGTTTTATGTTTTATGTTTTATGTTTTATGTTTTATGTTTTATGTTTTATGTTTTATGTTTTATGTTTTATGTTTTATGTTTTATGTTTTATGTTTTATGTTTTATGTTTTATGTTTTATGTTTTATGTTTTATGTTTTATGTTTTATGTTTTATGTTTTATGTTTTATGTTTTATGTTTTATGTTTTATGTTTTATGTTTTATGTTTTATGTTTTATGTTTTATGTTTTATGTTTTATGTTTTATGTTTTATGTTTTATGTTTTATGTTTTATGTTTTATGTTTTATGTTTTATGTTTTATGTTTTATGTTTTATGTTTTATGTTTTATGTTTTATGTTTTATGTTTTATGTTTTATGTTTTATGTTTTATGTTTTATGTTTTATGTTTTATGTTTTATGTTTTATGTTTTATGTTTTATGTTTTATGTTTTATGTTTTATGTTTTATGTTTTATGTTTTATGTTTTATGTTTTATGTTTTATGTTTTATGTTTTATGTTTTATGTTTTATGTTTTATGTTTTATGTTTTATGTTTTATGTTTTATGTTTTATGTTTTATGTTTTATGTTTTATGTTTTATGTTTTATGTTTTATGTTTTATGTTTTATGTTTTATGTTTTATGTTTTATGTTTTATGTTTTATGTTTTATGTTTTATGTTTTATGTTTTATGTTTTATGTTTTATGTTTTATGTTTTATGTTTTATGTTTTATGTTTTATGTTTTATGTTTTATGTTTTATGTTTTATGTTTTATGTTTTATGTTTTATGTTTTATGTTTTATGTTTTATGTTTTATGTTTTATGTTTTATGTTTTATGTTTTATGTTTTATGTTTTATGTTTTATGTTTTATGTTTTATGTTTTATGTTTTATGTTTTATGTTTTATGTTTTATGTTTTATGTTTTATGTTTTATGTTTTATGTTTTATGTTTTATGTTTTATGTTTTATGTTTTATGTTTTATGTTTTATGTTTTATGTTTTATGTTTTATGTTTTATGTTTTATGTTTTATGTTTTATGTTTTATGTTTTATGTTTTATGTTTTATGTTTTATGTTTTATGTTTTATGTTTTATGTTTTATGTTTTATGTTTTATGTTTTATGTTTTATGTTTTATGTTTTATGTTTTATGTTTTATGTTTTATGTTTTATGTTTTATGTTTTATGTTTTATGTTTTATGTTTTATGTTTTATGTTTTATGTTTTATGTTTTATGTTTTATGTTTTATGTTTTATGTTTTATGTTTTATGTTTTATGTTTTATGTTTTATGTTTTATGTTTTATGTTTTATGTTTTATGTTTTATGTTTTATGTTTTATGTTTTATGTTTTATGTTTTATGTTTTATGTTTTATGTTTTATGTTTTATGTTTTATGTTTTATGTTTTATGTTTTATGTTTTATGTTTTATGTTTTATGTTTTATGTTTTATGTTTTATGTTTTATGTTTTATGTTTTATGTTTTATGTTTTATGTTTTATGTTTTATGTTTTATGTTTTATGTTTTATGTTTTATGTTTTATGTTTTATGTTTTATGTTTTATGTTTTATGTTTTATGTTTTATGTTTTATGTTTTATGTTTTATGTTTTATGTTTTATGTTTTATGTTTTATGTTTTATGTTTTATGTTTTATGTTTTATGTTTTATGTTTTATGTTTTATGTTTTATGTTTTATGTTTTATGTTTTATGTTTTATGTTTTATGTTTTATGTTTTATGTTTTATGTTTTATGTTTTATGTTTTATGTTTTATGTTTTATGTTTTATGTTTTATGTTTTATGTTTTATGTTTTATGTTTTATGTTTTATGTTTTATGTTTTATGTTTTATGTTTTATGTTTTATGTTTTATGTTTTATGTTTTATGTTTTATGTTTTATGTTTTATGTTTTATGTTTTATGTTTTATGTTTTATGTTTTATGTTTTATGTTTTATGTTTTATGTTTTATGTTTTATGTTTTATGTTTTATGTTTTATGTTTTATGTTTTATGTTTTATGTTTTATGTTTTATGTTTTATGTTTTATGTTTTATGTTTTATGTTTTATGTTTTATGTTTTATGTTTTATGTTTTATGTTTTATGTTTTATGTTTTATGTTTTATGTTTTATGTTTTATGTTTTATGTTTTATGTTTTATGTTTTATGTTTTATGTTTTATGTTTTATGTTTTATGTTTTATGTTTTATGTTTTATGTTTTATGTTTTATGTTTTATGTTTTATGTTTTATGTTTTATGTTTTATGTTTTATGTTTTATGTTTTATGTTTTATGTTTTATGTTTTATGTTTTATGTTTTATGTTTTATGTTTTATGTTTTATGTTTTATGTTTTATGTTTTATGTTTTATGTTTTATGTTTTATGTTTTATGTTTTATGTTTTATGTTTTATGTTTTATGTTTTATGTTTTATGTTTTATGTTTTATGTTTTATGTTTTATGTTTTATGTTTTATGTTTTATGTTTTATGTTTTATGTTTTATGTTTTATGTTTTATGTTTTATGTTTTATGTTTTATGTTTTATGTTTTATGTTTTATGTTTTATGTTTTATGTTTTATGTTTTATGTTTTATGTTTTATGTTTTATGTTTTATGTTTTATGTTTTATGTTTTATGTTTTATGTTTTATGTTTTATGTTTTATGTTTTATGTTTTATGTTTTATGTTTTATGTTTTATGTTTTATGTTTTATGTTTTATGTTTTATGTTTTATGTTTTATGTTTTATGTTTTATGTTTTATGTTTTATGTTTTATGTTTTATGTTTTATGTTTTATGTTTTATGTTTTATGTTTTATGTTTTATGTTTTATGTTTTATGTTTTATGTTTTATGTTTTATGTTTTATGTTTTATGTTTTATGTTTTATGTTTTATGTTTTATGTTTTATGTTTTATGTTTTATGTTTTATGTTTTATGTTTTATGTTTTATGTTTTATGTTTTATGTTTTATGTTTTATGTTTTATGTTTTATGTTTTATGTTTTATGTTTTATGTTTTATGTTTTATGTTTTATGTTTTATGTTTTATGTTTTATGTTTTATGTTTTATGTTTTATGTTTTATGTTTTATGTTTTATGTTTTATGTTTTATGTTTTATGTTTTATGTTTTATGTTTTATGTTTTATGTTTTATGTTTTATGTTTTATGTTTTATGTTTTATGTTTTATGTTTTATGTTTTATGTTTTATGTTTTATGTTTTATGTTTTATGTTTTATGTTTTATGTTTTATGTTTTATGTTTTATGTTTTATGTTTTATGTTTTATGTTTTATGTTTTATGTTTTATGTTTTATGTTTTATGTTTTATGTTTTATGTTTTATGTTTTATGTTTTATGTTTTATGTTTTATGTTTTATGTTTTATGTTTTATGTTTTATGTTTTATGTTTTATGTTTTATGTTTTATGTTTTATGTTTTATGTTTTATGTTTTATGTTTTATGTTTTATGTTTTATGTTTTATGTTTTATGTTTTATGTTTTATGTTTTATGTTTTATGTTTTATGTTTTATGTTTTATGTTTTATGTTTTATGTTTTATGTTTTATGTTTTATGTTTTATGTTTTATGTTTTATGTTTTATGTTTTATGTTTTATGTTTTATGTTTTATGTTTTATGTTTTATGTTTTATGTTTTATGTTTTATGTTTTATGTTTTATGTTTTATGTTTTATGTTTTATGTTTTATGTTTTATGTTTTATGTTTTATGTTTTATGTTTTATGTTTTATGTTTTATGTTTTATGTTTTATGTTTTATGTTTTATGTTTTATGTTTTATGTTTTATGTTTTATGTTTTATGTTTTATGTTTTATGTTTTATGTTTTATGTTTTATGTTTTATGTTTTATGTTTTATGTTTTATGTTTTATGTTTTATGTTTTATGTTTTATGTTTTATGTTTTATGTTTTATGTTTTATGTTTTATGTTTTATGTTTTATGTTTTATGTTTTATGTTTTATGTTTTATGTTTTATGTTTTATGTTTTATGTTTTATGTTTTATGTTTTATGTTTTATGTTTTATGTTTTATGTTTTATGTTTTATGTTTTATGTTTTATGTTTTATGTTTTATGTTTTATGTTTTATGTTTTATGTTTTATGTTTTATGTTTTATGTTTTATGTTTTATGTTTTATGTTTTATGTTTTATGTTTTATGTTTTATGTTTTATGTTTTATGTTTTATGTTTTATGTTTTATGTTTTATGTTTTATGTTTTATGTTTTATGTTTTATGTTTTATGTTTTATGTTTTATGTTTTATGTTTTATGTTTTATGTTTTATGTTTTATGTTTTATGTTTTATGTTTTATGTTTTATGTTTTATGTTTTATGTTTTATGTTTTATGTTTTATGTTTTATGTTTTATGTTTTATGTTTTATGTTTTATGTTTTATGTTTTATGTTTTATGTTTTATGTTTTATGTTTTATGTTTTATGTTTTATGTTTTATGTTTTATGTTTTATGTTTTATGTTTTATGTTTTATGTTTTATGTTTTATGTTTTATGTTTTATGTTTTATGTTTTATGTTTTATGTTTTATGTTTTATGTTTTATGTTTTATGTTTTATGTTTTATGTTTTATGTTTTATGTTTTATGTTTT
Source organism: Topomyia yanbarensis (assembly GCF_030247195.1). NCBI lineage: Eukaryota > Metazoa > Arthropoda > Insecta > Diptera > Culicidae > Topomyia > Topomyia yanbarensis. Next base: position 12,100 of record NW_026683622.1, on the reverse strand, counting down.
ATGTTTTATGTTTTATGTTTTATGTTTTATGTTTTATGTTTTATGTTTTATGTTTTATGTTTTATGTTTTATGTTTTATGTTTTATGTTTTATGTTTTATGTTTTATGTTTTATGTTTTATGTTTTATGTTTTATGTTTTATGTTTTATGTTTTATGTTTTATGTTTTATGTTTTATGTTTTATGTTTTATGTTTTATGTTTTATGTTTTATGTTTTATGTTTTATGTTTTATGTTTTATGTTTTATGTTTTATGTTTTATGTTTTATGTTTTATGTTTTATGTTTTATGTTTTATGTTTTATGTTTTATGTTTTATGTTTTATGTTTTATGTTTTATGTTTTATGTTTTATGTTTTATGTTTTATGTTTTATGTTTTATGTTTTATGTTTTATGTTTTATGTTTTATGTTTTATGTTTTATGTTTTATGTTTTATGTTTTATGTTTTATGTTTTATGTTTTATGTTTTATGTTTTATGTTTTATGTTTTATGTTTTATGTTTTATGTTTTATGTTTTATGTTTTATGTTTTATGTTTTATGTTTTATGTTTTATGTTTTATGTTTTATGTTTTATGTTTTATGTTTTATGTTTTATGTTTTATGTTTTATGTTTTATGTTTTATGTTTTATGTTTTATGTTTTATGTTTTATGTTTTATGTTTTATGTTTTATGTTTTATGTTTTATGTTTTATGTTTTATGTTTTATGTTTTATGTTTTATGTTTTATGTTTTATGTTTTATGTTTTATGTTTTATGTTTTATGTTTTATGTTTTATGTTTTATGTTTTATGTTTTATGTTTTATGTTTTATGTTTTATGTTTTATGTTTTATGTTTTATGTTTTATGTTTTATGTTTTATGTTTTATGTTTTATGTTTTATGTTTTATGTTTTATGTTTTATGTTTTATGTTTTATGTTTTATGTTTTATGTTTTATGTTTTATGTTTTATGTTTTATGTTTTATGTTTTATGTTTTATGTTTTATGTTTTATGTTTTATGTTTTATGTTTTATGTTTTATGTTTTATGTTTTATGTTTTATGTTTTATGTTTTATGTTTTATGTTTTATGTTTTATGTTTTATGTTTTATGTTTTATGTTTTATGTTTTATGTTTTATGTTTTATGTTTTATGTTTTATGTTTTATGTTTTATGTTTTATGTTTTATGTTTTATGTTTTATGTTTTATGTTTTATGTTTTATGTTTTATGTTTTATGTTTTATGTTTTATGTTTTATGTTTTATGTTTTATGTTTTATGTTTTATGTTTTATGTTTTATGTTTTATGTTTTATGTTTTATGTTTTATGTTTTATGTTTTATGTTTTATGTTTTATGTTTTATGTTTTATGTTTTATGTTTTATGTTTTATGTTTTATGTTTTATGTTTTATGTTTTATGTTTTATGTTTTATGTTTTATGTTTTATGTTTTATGTTTTATGTTTTATGTTTTATGTTTTATGTTTTATGTTTTATGTTTTATGTTTTATGTTTTATGTTTTATGTTTTATGTTTTATGTTTTATGTTTTATGTTTTATGTTTTATGTTTTATGTTTTATGTTTTATGTTTTATGTTTTATGTTTTATGTTTTATGTTTTATGTTTTATGTTTTATGTTTTATGTTTTATGTTTTATGTTTTATGTTTTATGTTTTATGTTTTATGTTTTATGTTTTATGTTTTATGTTTTATGTTTTATGTTTTATGTTTTATGTTTTATGTTTTATGTTTTATGTTTTATGTTTTATGTTTTATGTTTTATGTTTTATGTTTTATGTTTTATGTTTTATGTTTTATGTTTTATGTTTTATGTTTTATGTTTTATGTTTTATGTTTTATGTTTTATGTTTTATGTTTTATGTTTTATGTTTTATGTTTTATGTTTTATGTTTTATGTTTTATGTTTTATGTTTTATGTTTTATGTTTTATGTTTTATGTTTTATGTTTTATGTTTTATGTTTTATGTTTTATGTTTTATGTTTTATGTTTTATGTTTTATGTTTTATGTTTTATGTTTTATGTTTTATGTTTTATGTTTTATGTTTTATGTTTTATGTTTTATGTTTTATGTTTTATGTTTTATGTTTTATGTTTTATGTTTTATGTTTTATGTTTTATGTTTTATGTTTTATGTTTTATGTTTTATGTTTTATGTTTTATGTTTTATGTTTTATGTTTTATGTTTTATGTTTTATGTTTTATGTTTTATGTTTTATGTTTTATGTTTTATGTTTTATGTTTTATGTTTTATGTTTTATGTTTTATGTTTTATGTTTTATGTTTTATGTTTTATGTTTTATGTTTTATGTTTTATGTTTTATGTTTTATGTTTTATGTTTTATGTTTTATGTTTTATGTTTTATGTTTTATGTTTTATGTTTTATGTTTTATGTTTTATGTTTTATGTTTTATGTTTTATGTTTTATGTTTTATGTTTTATGTTTTATGTTTTATGTTTTATGTTTTATGTTTTATGTTTTATGTTTTATGTTTTATGTTTTATGTTTTATGTTTTATGTTTTATGTTTTATGTTTTATGTTTTATGTTTTATGTTTTATGTTTTATGTTTTATGTTTTATGTTTTATGTTTTATGTTTTATGTTTTATGTTTTATGTTTTATGTTTTATGTTTTATGTTTTATGTTTTATGTTTTATGTTTTATGTTTTATGTTTTATGTTTTATGTTTTATGTTTTATGTTTTATGTTTTATGTTTTATGTTTTATGTTTTATGTTTTATGTTTTATGTTTTATGTTTTATGTTTTATGTTTTATGTTTTATGTTTTATGTTTTATGTTTTATGTTTTATGTTTTATGTTTTATGTTTTATGTTTTATGTTTTATGTTTTATGTTTTATGTTTTATGTTTTATGTTTTATGTTTTATGTTTTATGTTTTATGTTTTATGTTTTATGTTTTATGTTTTATGTTTTATGTTTTATGTTTTATGTTTTATGTTTTATGTTTTATGTTTTATGTTTTATGTTTTATGTTTTATGTTTTATGTTTTATGTTTTATGTTTTATGTTTTATGTTTTATGTTTTATGTTTTATGTTTTATGTTTTATGTTTTATGTTTTATGTTTTATGTTTTATGTTTTATGTTTTATGTTTTATGTTTTATGTTTTATGTTTTATGTTTTATGTTTTATGTTTTATGTTTTATGTTTTATGTTTTATGTTTTATGTTTTATGTTTTATGTTTTATGTTTTATGTTTTATGTTTTATGTTTTATGTTTTATGTTTTATGTTTTATGTTTTATGTTTTATGTTTTATGTTTTATGTTTTATGTTTTATGTTTTATGTTTTATGTTTTATGTTTTATGTTTTATGTTTTATGTTTTATGTTTTATGTTTTATGTTTTATGTTTTATGTTTTATGTTTTATGTTTTATGTTTTATGTTTTATGTTTTATGTTTTATGTTTTATGTTTTATGTTTTATGTTTTATGTTTTATGTTTTATGTTTTATGTTTTATGTTTTATGTTTTATGTTTTATGTTTTATGTTTTATGTTTTATGTTTTATGTTTTATGTTTTATGTTTTATGTTTTATGTTTTATGTTTTATGTTTTATGTTTTATGTTTTATGTTTTATGTTTTATGTTTTATGTTTTATGTTTTATGTTTTATGTTTTATGTTTTATGTTTTATGTTTTATGTTTTATGTTTTATGTTTTATGTTTTATGTTTTATGTTTTATGTTTTATGTTTTATGTTTTATGTTTTATGTTTTATGTTTTATGTTTTATGTTTTATGTTTTATGTTTTATGTTTTATGTTTTATGTTTTATGTTTTATGTTTTATGTTTTATGTTTTATGTTTTATGTTTTATGTTTTATGTTTTATGTTTTATGTTTTATGTTTTATGTTTTATGTTTTATGTTTTATGTTTTATGTTTTATGTTTTATGTTTTATGTTTTATGTTTTATGTTTTATGTTTTATGTTTTATGTTTTATGTTTTATGTTTTATGTTTTATGTTTTATGTTTTATGTTTTATGTTTTATGTTTTATGTTTTATGTTTTATGTTTTATGTTTTATGTTTTATGTTTTATGTTTTATGTTTTATGTTTTATGTTTTATGTTTTATGTTTTATGTTTTATGTTTTATGTTTTATGTTTTATGTTTTATGTTTTATGTTTTATGTTTTATGTTTTATGTTTTATGTTTTATGTTTTATGTTTTATGTTTTATGTTTTATGTTTTATGTTTTATGTTTTATGTTTTATGTTTTATGTTTTATGTTTTATGTTTTATGTTTTATGTTTTATGTTTTATGTTTTATGTTTTATGTTTTATGTTTTATGTTTTATGTTTTATGTTTTATGTTTTATGTTTTATGTTTTATGTTTTATGTTTTATGTTTTATGTTTTATGTTTTATGTTTTATGTTTTATGTTTTATGTTTTATGTTTTATGTTTTATGTTTTATGTTTTATGTTTTATGTTTTATGTTTTATGTTTTATGTTTTATGTTTTATGTTTTATGTTTTATGTTTTATGTTTTATGTTTTATGTTTTATGTTTTATGTTTTATGTTTTATGTTTTATGTTTTATGTTTTATGTTTTATGTTTTATGTTTTATGTTTTATGTTTTATGTTTTATGTTTTATGTTTTATGTTTTATGTTTTATGTTTTATGTTTTATGTTTTATGTTTTATGTTTTATGTTTTATGTTTTATGTTTTATGTTTTATGTTTTATGTTTTATGTTTTATGTTTTATGTTTTATGTTTTATGTTTTATGTTTTATGTTTTATGTTTTATGTTTTATGTTTTATGTTTTATGTTTTATGTTTTATGTTTTATGTTTTATGTTTTATGTTTTATGTTTTATGTTTTATGTTTTATGTTTTATGTTTTATGTTTTATGTTTTATGTTTTATGTTTTATGTTTTATGTTTTATGTTTTATGTTTTATGTTTTATGTTTTATGTTTTATGTTTTATGTTTTATGTTTTATGTTTTATGTTTTATGTTTTATGTTTTATGTTTTATGTTTTATGTTTTATGTTTTATGTTTTATGTTTTATGTTTTATGTTTTATGTTTTATGTTTTATGTTTTATGTTTTATGTTTTATGTTTTATGTTTTATGTTTTATGTTTTATGTTTTATGTTTTATGTTTTATGTTTTATGTTTTATGTTTTATGTTTTATGTTTTATGTTTTATGTTTTATGTTTTATGTTTTATGTTTTATGTTTTATGTTTTATGTTTTATGTTTTATGTTTTATGTTTTATGTTTTATGTTTTATGTTTTATGTTTTATGTTTTATGTTTTATGTTTTATGTTTTATGTTTTATGTTTTATGTTTTATGTTTTATGTTTTATGTTTTATGTTTTATGTTTTATGTTTTATGTTTTATGTTTTATGTTTTATGTTTTATGTTTTATGTTTTATGTTTTATGTTTTATGTTTTATGTTTTATGTTTTATGTTTTATGTTTTATGTTTTATGTTTTATGTTTTATGTTTTATGTTTTATGTTTTATGTTTTATGTTTTATGTTTTATGTTTTATGTTTTATGTTTTATGTTTTATGTTTTATGTTTTATGTTTTATGTTTTATGTTTTATGTTTTATGTTTTATGTTTTATGTTTTATGTTTTATGTTTTATGTTTTATGTTTTATGTTTTATGTTTTATGTTTTATGTTTTATGTTTTATGTTTTATGTTTTATGTTTTATGTTTTATGTTTTATGTTTTATGTTTTATGTTTTATGTTTTATGTTTTATGTTTTATGTTTTATGTTTTATGTTTTATGTTTTATGTTTTATGTTTTATGTTTTATGTTTTATGTTTTATGTTTTATGTTTTATGTTTTATGTTTTATGTTTTATGTTTTATGTTTTATGTTTTATGTTTTATGTTTTATGTTTTATGTTTTATGTTTTATGTTTTATGTTTTATGTTTTATGTTTTATGTTTTATGTTTTATGTTTTATGTTTTATGTTTTATGTTTTATGTTTTATGTTTTATGTTTTATGTTTTATGTTTTATGTTTTATGTTTTATGTTTTATGTTTTATGTTTTATGTTTTATGTTTTATGTTTTATGTTTTATGTTTTATGTTTTATGTTTTATGTTTTATGTTTTATGTTTTATGTTTTATGTTTTATGTTTTATGTTTTATGTTTTATGTTTTATGTTTTATGTTTTATGTTTTATGTTTTATGTTTTATGTTTTATGTTTTATGTTTTATGTTTTATGTTTTATGTTTTATGTTTTATGTTTTATGTTTTATGTTTTATGTTTTATGTTTTATGTTTTATGTTTTATGTTTTATGTTTTATGTTTTATGTTTTATGTTTTATGTTTTATGTTTTATGTTTTATGTTTTATGTTTTATGTTTTATGTTTTATGTTTTATGTTTTATGTTTTATGTTTTATGTTTTATGTTTTATGTTTTATGTTTTATGTTTTATGTTTTATGTTTTATGTTTTATGTTTTATGTTTTATGTTTTATGTTTTATGTTTTATGTTTTATGTTTTATGTTTTATGTTTTATGTTTTATGTTTTATGTTTTATGTTTTATGTTTTATGTTTTATGTTTTATGTTTTATGTTTTATGTTTTATGTTTTATGTTTTATGTTTTATGTTTATGTTTTATGTTTTATGTTTTATGTTTTATGTTTTATGTTTTATGTTTTATGTTTTATGTTTTATGTTTTATGTTTTATGTTTTATGTTTTATGTTTTATGTTTTATGTTTTATGTTTTATGTTTTATGTTTTATGTTTTATGTTTTATGTTTTATGTTTTATGTTTTATGTTTTATGTTTTATGTTTTATGTTTTATGTTTTTTTATGTTTTATGTTTTATGTTTATGTTTTATGTTTTATGTTTTATGTTTTATGTTTTATGTTTATGTTTTATGTTTTATGTTTTATGTTTTATGTTTTATGTTTTATGTTTTATGTTTTATGTTTTATGTTTTATGTTTTATGTTTTATGTTTTATGTTTATGTTTTATGTTTTATGTTTTATGTTTTATGTTTTATGTTTTATGTTTTATGTTTTATGTTTTATGTTTTATGTTTTATGTTTTATGTTTTATGTTTTATGTTTTATGTTTTATGTTTTATGTTTTATGTTTTATGTTTTATGTTTTATGTTTTATGTTTTATGTTTTATGTTTTATGTTTTATGTTTTATGTTTTATGTTTTATGTTTTATGTTTTATGTTTTATGTTTTATGTTTTATGTTTTATGTTTTATGTTTTATGTTTTATGTTTTATGTTTTATGTTTTATGTTTTATGTTTTATGTTTTATGTTTTATGTTTTATGTTTTATGTTTTATGTTTTATGTTTTATGTTTTATGTTTTATGTTTTATGTTTTATGTTTTATGTTTTATGTTTTATGTTTTATGTTTTATGTTTTATGTTTTATGTTTTATGTTTTATGTTTTATGTTTTATGTTTTATGTTTTATGTTTTATGTTTTATGTTTTATGTTTTATGTTTTATGTTTTATGTTTTATGTTTTATGTTTTATGTTTTATGTTTTATGTTTTATGTTTTATGTTTTATGTTTTATGTTTTATGTTTTATGTTTTATGTTTTATGTTTTATGTTTTATGTTTTATGTTTTATGTTTTATGTTTTATGTTTTATGTTTTATGTTTTATGTTTTATGTTATGTTTATGTTTTATGTTTTATGTTTTTATGTTTTATGTTTTATGTTTTATGTTTTATGTTTTATGTTTTATGTTTTATGTTTTATGTTTTATGTTTTATGTTTTATGTTTTATGTTTTATGTTTATGTTTTATGTTTTATGTTTTATGTTTTATGTTTTATGTTTTATGTTTTATGTTTTATGTTTTATGTTTTATGTTTTATGTTTTATGTTTTATGTTTTATGTTTTATGTTTTATGTTTTATGTTTTATGTTTTATGTTTTATGTTTTATGTTTTATGTTTTATGTTTTATGTTTTATGTTTTATGTTTTATGTTTTATGTTTTATGTTTTATGTTTTATGTTTTATGTTTTATGTTTTATGTTTTATGTTTTATGTTTTATGTTTTATGTTTTATGTTTTATGTTTTATGTTTTATGTTTTATGTTTTATGTTTTATGTTTTATGTTTTATGTTTTATGTTTTATGTTTTATGTTTTATGTTTTATGTTTTATGTTTTATGTTTTATGTTTTATGTTTTATGTTTTATGTTTTATGTTTTATGTTTTATGTTTTATGTTTTATGTTTTATGTTTTATGTTTTATGTTTTATGTTTTATGTTTTATGTTTTATGTTTTATGTTTTATGTTTTATGTTTTATGTTTATGTTTATGTTTTATGTTTTATGTTTTATGTTTTATGTTTTATGTTTTATGTTTTATGTTTTATGTTTTATGTTTTATGTTTTATGTTTTATGTTTTATGTTTTATGTTTTATGTTTTATGTTTTATGTTTTATGTTTATGTTTTATGTTTTATGTTTTATGTTTTATGTTTTATGTTTTATGTTTTATGTTTTATGTTTTATGTTTTATGTTTTATGTTTTATGTTTTATGTTTTATGTTTTATGTTTTATGTTTTATGTTTTATGTTTTATGTTTTATGTTTTATGTTTTATGTTTTATGTTTTATGTTTTATGTTTTATGTTTTATGTTTTATGTTTTATGTTTTATGTTTTATGTTTTATGTTTTATGTTTTATGTTTTATGTTTTATGTTTTATGTTTTATGTTTTATGTTTTATGTTTTATGTTTTATGTTTATGTTTTATGTTTTATGTTTTATGTTTTATGTTTTATGTTTTATGTTTTATGTTTTATGTTTTATGTTTTATGTTTTATGTTTTATGTTTTATGTTTTATGTTTTATGTTTTATGTTTTATGTTTATGTTTTATGTTTTATGTTTTATGTTTTATGTTTTATGTTTTATGTTTTATGTTTTATGTTTTATGTTTTATGTTTTATGTTTTATGTTTTTATGTTTTATGTTTTATGTTTTATGTTTTATGTTTTATGTTTTTATGTTTTATGTTTTATGTTTTATGTTTTATGTTTTATGTTTTATGTTTTATGTTTTATGTTTTATGTTTTATGTTTTATGTTTTATGTTTTATGTTTTATGTTTTATGTTTTATGTTTTATGTTTTATGTTTTATGTTTTATGTTTTATGTTTTATGTTTTATGTTTTATGTTTTATGTTTTATGTTTTATGTTTATGTTTTATGTTTTATGTTTTATGTTTTATGTTTTATGTTTTATGTTTTATGTTTTATGTTTTATGTTTTATGTTTTATGTTTTATGTTTTATGTTTTATGTTTTATGTTTTATGTTTATGTTTTATGTTTTATGTTTTATGTTTTATGTTTTATGTTTTATGTTTTATGTTTTATGTTTTATGTTTTATGTTTTATGTTTTATGTTTTATGTTTTATGTTTTATGTTTTATGTTTTATGTTTTATGTTTTATGTTTTATGTTTTATGTTTTATGTTTTATGTTTTATGTTTTATGTTTTATGTTTTATGTTTTATGTTTTATGTTTTATGTTTTATGTTTTATGTTTTATGTTTTATGTTTTATGTTTTATGTTTTATGTTTTATGTTTTATGTTTTATGTTTTATGTTTATGTTTTATGTTTTATGTTTTATGTTTTATGTTTTATGTTTTATGTTTTATGTTTTATGTTTTATGTTTTATGTTTTATGTTTTATGTTTTATGTTTTATGTTTTATGTTTTATGTTTTATGTTTTATGTTTTATGTTTTATGTTTTATGTTTTATGTTTTATGTTTTATGTTTTATGTTTTATGTTTTATGTTTTATGTTTTATGTTTTATGTTTTATGTTTTATGTTTTATGTTTTATGTTTTATGTTTATGTTTTATGTTTTATGTTTTATGTTTTATGTTTTATGTTTTATGTTTTATGTTTTATGTTTTATGTTTTATGTTTTATGTTTTATGTTTATGTTTTATGTTTTATGTTTTATGTTTTATGTTTTATGTTTTATGTTTTATGTTTTATGTTTTATGTTTTATGTTTTATGTTTTATGTTTTATGTTTTATGTTTTATGTTTTTTGTTTTATGTTTTATGTTTTATGTTTTATGTTTTATGTTTTATGTTTTATGTTTTATGTTTTATGTTTTATGTTTTATGTTTTATGTTTTATGTTTTATGTTTTATGTTTTATGTTTTATGTTTTATGTTTTATGTTTTATGTTTTATGTTTTATGTTTTATGTTTTATGTTTTATGTTTTATGTTTATGTTTTATGTTTTATGTTTTATGTTTTATGTTTTGTGTTTTATGTTTTATGTTTTATGTTTTATGTTTTATGTTTTATGTTTTATGTTTTATGTTTTGTTTTATGTTTTATGTTTTATGTTTTATGTTTTATGTTTTGTGTTTTATGTTTTATGTTTTATGTTTTATGTTTATGTTTTATGTTTTATGTTTTATGTTTTATGTTTTATGTTTTATGTTTTATGTTTATGTTTTATGTTTTATGTTTTATGTTTTATGTTTTATGTTTTATGTTTATGTTTTATGTTTTATGTTTTATGTTTTATGTTTTATGTTTTATGTTTTATGTTTTATGTTTTATGTTTTATGTTTTATGTTTTATGTTTTATGTTTTATGTTTTATGTTTTATGTTTTATGTTTTTTTATGTTTTATGTTTTATGTTTTATGTTTTATGTTTTATGTTTTATGTTTTATGTTTTATGTTTTATGTTTTATGTTTTATGTTTTATGTTTTATGTTTTATGTTTTATGTTTTATGTTTTATGTTTTATGTTTTATGTTTATGTTTTTATGTTTTATGTTTTATGTTTTATGTTTTATGTTTTATGTTTTATGTTTTATGTTTATGTTTTATGTTTTATGTTTTATGTTTTATGTTTTATGTTTTATGTTTTATGTTTTATGTTTTATGTTTTATGTTTTATGTTTTATGTTTTATGTTTTATGTTTTATGTTTTATGTTTTATGTTTTATGTTTTATGTTTTATGTTTTATGTTTTATGTTTTATGTTTTATGTTTTATGTTTTATGTTTTATGTTTTATGTTTTATGTTTTATGTTTTATGTTTTATGTTTTATGTTTTATGTTTTATGTTTTATGTTTTATGTTTTATGTTTTATGTTTTATGTTTTATGTTTTATGTTTTATGTTTTATGTTTTATGTTTTATGTTTTATGTTTTATGTTTTATGTTTTATGTTTTATGTTTTATGTTTTATGTTTTATGTTTTATGTTTTATGTTTTATGTTTTATGTTTTATGTTTTATGTTTTATGTTTTATGTTTTATGTTTATGTTTATGTTTTATGTTTTATGTTTTATGTTTTATGTTTTATGTTTTATGTTTTATGTTTTATGTTTATGTTTTATGTTTTATGTTTATGTTTTATGTTTTATGTTTTATGTTTTATGTTTTATGTTTTTATGTTTTATGTTTTATGTTTTATGTTTTATGTTTTATGTTTTATGTTTTTGTTTATGTTTTATGTTTTATGTTTTATGTTTTATGTTTTATGTTTATGTTTTATGTTTTATGTTTTATGTTTTATGTTTATGTTTTATGTTTTATGTTTTATGTTTTATGTTTTATGTTTTATGTTTTATGTTTATGTTTTATGTTTTATGTTTTATGTTTTATGTTTTATGTTTTATGTTTTATGTTTTATGTTTTATGTTTTATGTTTTATGTTTTATGTTTTATGTTTTATGTTTTATGTTTTATGTTTTATGTTTTATGTTTTATGTTTTATGTTTTATGTTTTATGTTTTATGTTTTATGTTTTATGTTTATGTTTTATGTTTTATGTTTTGTGTTTTATGTTTTATGTTTTATGTTTTATGTTTTATGTTTTATGTTTTATGTTTTATGTTTTATGTTTTATGTTTTGTGTTTTATGTTTTATGTTTTATGTTTTATGTTTTATGTTTTATGTTTTATGTTTTATGTTTTATGTTTTATGTTTTATGTTTTATGTTTTATGTTTTATGTTTATGTTTATGTTTTATGTTTTATGTTTTATGTTTTATGTTTTATGTTTTATGTTTTATGTTTTATGTTTTGTGTTTTATGTTTTATA
>NW_026683621.1:0-30398 GCF_030247195.1 Topomyia yanbarensis | reverse complement strand
ATATGTTTCATGATCGCGGAAGAGCGGGCGTTTGTATGTTGGCAGACGCGACCGCGTTTATAAATTCGTGAGTGCTACCATGTTAACTTGATCATCGATACGTTCATATGATTGTAAGTTCGTGGACGTAGGTATGCTTTAATGATCGTGTTTGCGACCGGATTTGAATTATCGCGAAAAGTTGGAGCGTTTGTAAGTTATTGTGGGCATTCGTTTTATTGCCTGAGCGTTTTCATCTCGCGTACGCTAGCGCGTTTCTATACCCGTGTGGGCGTTTGCATCTTCCTGTGCACTTATTAATGTCGCCGCGAAACCAAAAGAAGAAACATTAAACACATTAATTAGACATTAATTCAGTATAGGTTAGATGGACATACGGAAACAGAATCAGAAGGCCCAAATCTCCGAATGACATGGATGATTAGATAGACACGCGACGTGTATACTACAATATGTTAAAGAAAGACATTAGAAAGGCAGAACGAACTGCATAAGGACGTGTTTTGGATTCTCCTCGTCAGTAACTAACACCAACTTAATGCTAGTTAGATAAGTCCAAGTTAGTACCAAATTGGCGCTAGTTAGACACTAAAATCCAAATGGTGACACGCTCCTAATGGGAAAGATTTTTTTTGTGCATAAGGACACAAGACCTAACATGAAGTATGGTTAGGGATATTTGCATAGTACGAGACGTTTGGTTCTTAGCGCTAATTTATTGCTGATTTGAACTTATCTAATTAGCATTAAGTTGGTGTTAGTGACTGACGAGGAGAATCCGTAGTTGGTAAATCGATTGCCTTGTACGCAGCTCACCTGGGTTCGGTTCCCAACCCCAAACACACAGAGTTAGATTTTTTCAAAAGAGGTTTCTCTAACCCGAAAAGAGGCGAATGACCCTAAGGGTAAAGCCATTATAATCAAAATAAAAAAAGAACCTCTGTGTTTACTATTAAGACATCACTCGGTATAAGCAGTTGTTTGGGGTTCACGCAAAACATGTGACTTTTTGGATTTTAGTGTCTAACTAGGGGTAATTTGGTGCTGATTTGGACTTATCTAACATTAAGGAGAATCCGAAACACTTAAAAAACCAGGCATGAAAGAATTCTTTGAAAACGATTCAATTGTTAATGAAATATGTTTCATTTTAGAAACCCCAGATTGAAACATTTTTTTTATTAACAGATTAAGGCCGAAGTGGCCTGTGCCGTATACAAAAGATTCCACCATTCCACTCGGTCCATGGCCGCGCGTCGCCAGCCACGCAGTCTGCGAAGGGTCCGCAAATCGTCTTCCACCTGGTCGATCCATCGTGCTCGCTGCGCGCCACGTCTTCTTGTACCGGTCGGATTGCAATTGAGAACCGCTTTCACCGGGCTATTGTCCGACATTCTGGCTAAGTGCCCGGCCCACCGTAGTCGTCCGATTTTCGCGGTATGACAGATGGGCGGCTCCCCCAACAGCTGATGCAACTCATGGTTCATTCGCCGTCTCCATGTACGTAGATGGTACGCAGCACTTTCCGTTCGAAGACACCAAGTGCGCGTTGGTCCTGCACGAGCATGGTCCAGGTCTCGTGCCCGTAGAGAACTACCGGTCTAATCAGCGTCTTGTAGATGGTCAACTTCGTACGACGGCGAACTCTGTTCGACCGAAGTGTCTTGCGGAGGCCAAAGTAAGCACGATTTCCTGCCACGATGCGTCTACGAATCTCTCTGCTGGTATCATTGTCGGCGGTCACCAGTGAGCCCAAGTACACGAACTCTTCAACCACCTCGATTTCGTCGCCACCGATGCAAACTCGAAGCGGGCGATTCTCATTTTCTTCTCGTGAACCTCTTCCTATCATGTACTTTGTCTTCGACGTGTTGATGGCAAGTCCGACGCGCTTGGCTTCTCTTTTCTGTCTGATGTAGGCTTCCTCCATCTTCTCAAAGTTTCGTGCAATAATATCAACGTCATCGGCGAAGCCAAGTAGCTGAACGGACTTTGTGAAAATCGTACCACTCGTGTCGATCCCTGCTCTTCTTTTTTTTTTTTTTTAATTCGTTTATTTGACACGGCTCATAGCGGTAGCTTTACGGAGCCGTGGATCTTTTATACGTTTACAATAAATGTAAAAATAAAAATAAACAATAAATTAATTAATTGGATCTCGTGCGCGCAACTTTTTATTGCGAGCGGAGACCTTTTTTCGCGAGGTCTGTTGGCAAACAGCGTCAGGGGGGTCATTTAATACTCTCTTGTTTTTCACGTCCCGGTCGAAGCTGGCTTGGTGTCCGGGATCAGATGTTCTCCCTTGCTTCTTGCACTTATTGTTGATCAGTGTAAATCCGTCGTCATTGTTACTGCATTCGTTGCCGAAGTTGCTTACAGTTGCTTTTGGGGTGCTGGATGATTCTTTTGCGGTTGTCATTATGGTCTGTGCAACTGCTGCCACAAATTTGGCCACCGTTTGTGGTTCAGGCATTGGTATTGAAAACTCTGTTTTGGGTTGGTTTGCCGTAGATGAGTTGGCAATCGGCTGAGATGCGTCTTCCTCTGCATCTTCCGCGCAAGGTTGTCCATGATGAGCTGTCTGATTACAATACTTGCACGTAGGAGTTTGCCCCTCATGGGTGCATAGCGTAGTTTGCATAATTGTAGTTCCATGAGTATTGAGTTTTATTGCCAAGTAGGAGGGTATAGGCCTTTCAACCCGCATCCTCACTACAAAAACGCCGTTAGGAGTACCCGGGAAGAAGTTTCTCCAAGTATCAGGTGTAACGGATTCTACTTCTCCGTATTGCGACATGCATTTTGCAATTGGCTCAGGAGGGGTACGAGGTGATAGGTCATATAACCTTACATCTATATAATCATTCTCAATGTATACGGGAATCTTAATTCCAACGTTGTCACTTTCAACCACGTGTTTTAAGTTGTTCTTCAAAACGAAACGCTCGGCTTGTGCTAACGTGTTGAATGATATTAACACTACATTGCGAAGATGATGATACTGAAGGTACAAGACTTCCGCAAGTCTAAGTTGCATTTTTACCTTCAGAAGGTATTCCACTTCACTAAAACTCGGTCGGTTTAAACAAAATTTAAAGTCAACGACCGCTGCGTTGGGTCGGAGTAGAGCTTTTTCGTCAACTTTACTCATGATGGCAAGAATAATCCGATATTTCCTTTGTTCTCGAGACAATGCACACTAGATCGAGAGGCCTGTTGTTCACTTGGCTCGATTGTACGTCTGACTGCGGCAGAAGTAGAAAGTAGACTGACCCTGCTCTTCTTATTACACCTTCCAGCGCGATGTTGAATAACAGACACGAGAGACCATCACCTTGCCGTAACCCTCTGCGTGATTCGAAGGGACTCGAGAGCG
This sequence comes from Topomyia yanbarensis, assembly GCF_030247195.1. Classification (NCBI taxonomy): domain Eukaryota; kingdom Metazoa; phylum Arthropoda; class Insecta; order Diptera; family Culicidae; genus Topomyia; species Topomyia yanbarensis. The sequence continues at coordinate 27,022 of NW_026683621.1, read as the reverse complement.
TCCCTGAGACACGTACTACGCACATCACCCGATCCATCGTCGCCTTCACTAATCGCGTCAGTTTGTCCGGGAATCCGTACTCGTGCATAATCTGCCACAGCTGATCTCGATCGATAGTGTCGTATGCGGCTTTGAAGTCGATGAACAAATGATGTGTGGGCACATTGTGCTCGCGGCATTTCTGCAGTACTTGACGAAGAGCGAACACCTGGTCCGTGGTAGATCGTTCGCTCATGAAACCCGCCTGGTACTGCCCCACGAACTCTCTTGCAATTGGTGATAGTCGACAGCATAGTATTTGGGAGAGTACCTTGTAGGCGGCGTTCAGCAGGGTGATTGCTCGGTAATTACAGCAATCCAGCTTGTCGCCCTTTTTGTAGATAGGACACACGACACCTTCCATCCACTCCTCCGGTAAAATCTCCTCCTCCCAAATCTTGGTAATCACCCAGTGCAGCGCTTTAGCCAGTAGCTCGCCACCGTGTTTTAGTAGCTCGCTTGGTATTTGGCCAACCCCAGCGGCTTTATTATTTTTGAGCCGGCTAATCTCCTCCAGGCTAATTTCTTGGAGATCCGGAGCCGGGGTAGTGTAATGTCTTCCGCGCGTGCTCCCAGGTGCGTTACCGTGCCATCCTCGTCGTCTGCTGCATCGCCGTTCAGGTGTTCTTCGTAGTGCTGCCGCCACCTCTGGATCACCTCACACTGGTCCGTGAGAAGATTCCCGTTTGTATCTCTGCACATGTCGGCCTGTGGTACGTGGCCCCTGCGCGAGCGGTTCAACTTCTCGCAGAATTTCCGTGTGTCTTTAGCGCGGTACAGCTGCTCCATCGCTTCGCGATCTCGGTCTTCCTGCTGGCGCTTTTTGGTCCGGAAAACCGAGTTCTGCCTGTTCCGTGCCTGTTTATATCGCGCCTCGTTCGCCCTCGTGCGGTGTTGCAGTATTCTCGCCCATGCTGCATTCTTCTCTTCGACTAACTGCTCGCATTCGCCGTCGTACCAGTCGCTTCTTCGGTCCGGGCCCACCGTACCTAGTGCAGTGGCTGCGGTGCTACCTATGGCGGATCGGATATCTCTCCAGCCATCTTCAAGGACAACTGCGCCTAGCTGCTCTTCCGTTGGTAGTGCCACTTCCAACTGCTGCGCGAATTCTTGAGCCACTCTGCCATCTTGTAGCCGCTCGATGTTTAGCCGCGGCGTTCGGCTTCGACGAGAGCTATGCACTGTCGAAAGTTTTGAGCGCAAGCAAACTGCAACCAGGTGGTGGTCCGAATCTATATTCGCACTGCGATAAGTGCGGACGTTTGTGATGTCCGAGAAGAATCTACCGTCGATTAGAACGTGGTCGATTTGATTTTTTGTTACTTGGTCCGGTGATCTCCAGGTGACTTTGTGGATATCTTTGCGAGGGAAGAAGGTGCTTCGGATTACCATTCCACGGGAGGCTGCGAAGTTCACACATCGTTGGCCGTTGTCATTTGATACGGAATGCAGGCTGTTAGGCCCGATCACCGGTCTGTACATTGCCTCCCTTCCTACCTGTTCGTTCATGTCGCCGATGACAATTTTTACGTCTCGCAGAGGGCAACCGTCGTATGTCTGCTCCAGCTGCATGTAGAACGCTTCTTTCTCGTCGTCGGGTCTCCTTTCGTGTGGGCAGTGCACGTTGATGATGCTGTAGTTGAAGAAACGGCCTTTGATCCTCAACTTGCACATCCTTGCGTTGATCGGCTGCTACCCGATCACACGTTGGCGCATCTTGCCCAGCACTATGAAGCCGGTTCCCAGCTCGTTGGTTGTACCACAGCTCTGGTAGAAGGTAGCCGCTCGATGCCCGCTTTTCCACACCTTCTGTCCCGTCCAGCAAAGTTCCTACAGCGCCACGATATCGAAGTTGCGGGGGTGTAGCTCGTCATAGATTATCCTGTCACATCCTGCGAAGCCGAACGATCTGCAGTTCCATGTTCCGAGTTTCCAATCGTGATCCTTTATTCGTCGCCTGGGTCGTTGCCGATTGTTCTGGGTCATATTCTCTTCTGTATTGTTCGTTATGTGGGTTTTTTAAGGGGCGGCCTGTAGGGCCTACGCCAACCACCTGTCTCGCCGGTGGGCCATCGTGCCAGGACTGCTTAAGGTCTCACCTGGGCACCAGGACAGGTTTACACCTTCCGAAGAAGGGTAATTGAAACATGATTTGCTCAAATTAGTTACTCTACAGTTGAAGTATTTGGTGGTCTTGAGACCACCTTTGTCATGTAACTGGTTATATTTACACATTGGTTTAAAATTAAATAATCGAGCTAGTTAACAGCTAGTATTACTGACTATCACTATCGGCTTTGGCAAGCCGAAATATCCTCTCTTGAATTCTTCATGAAGAATATAAACAATATAAACTGCTCATAAAATTTATTTTCAGTAAAAAATAAATTGGTATTCGGGAATTCCAGAATTCCCGGGGAATAAACTCCAGAATTGTAAGCTCTAAACTCAATCAAGGTTGACAAGACCAAAAAATTGCCTGCAAAAATTTTTGAATTCTACAATCATTGTCGTAGGTGTATTAGATAATTTTTCTCTGTGTAACGGAGGCGATGGACATAAAGAACAAATATGGCGATTCAATAAGTGTGGGAGAGAATGCCAATGGTTGCGGTTATAATAATAGATTTTGCAAAGTTATGACAGAGAAAGCTGGATTAATGTAATTTGTTTTTATAACCTAAATTTTTGAAAATTAAAATTGTGGTTCTAGTGAACCACAATTTTAATTTTCACAGTTCTGAGATACCTTGTATGTAGGCATTGAAAAATGACATAAAGCGAACTCACCAAAGTTTTGCTCGGAATTAGTTATTCCATCTTATTTCTACGAAGTGTTTTACTATATTTTCGATTTAATTTAATTTGCAGCATGGTAGAAATTCTATTTTGAAAAGCGCTTCACAGAATCCGCTAGAAGGCCAATACGGTGAATTAGGCGGATCCAATCGTTGATAAGCACAGTAATATTTATATCTTTGAGTTGTCCTATTTAAGTCGCGCCAGAGAATCTCACGGAAGATAACTACGCTTATGTTGCATTGGCAAAGTTTTAGGATTTTAGAGCCCTTAGGCATGTTTCCAGAAGTATTCATAAATGTTTGGGCTTTTTGGACCAACATTTCAAATTGCTTGCTAAACAATGTTTTTTTGGCATTAAAATATTTTACTCCACTTACTCTGGGGCTAGGTGTAATTCTAAAATTTAAAATATCTTCCATACAACGAAACTATGTAAGGTTTGCATGCTTATAACTCCGCTGTTACTAGATAAATTTTATTCACTTATACACCAGCCGATTCAGAAACGCCTAACTTAAACATTGGTAATAATTCAATATCTGTGCAATGAAAGTAGTCTATGAACGTCGGAAAAATTGAAAAGTTCACAAAGAAAGGGAAAATTACCATTACTGAAACTGCTTTTTCTGGAAGAACCTTCAATAGAAAGCATCTAAGTGACACAATCAAATACGAGAGGTTACAGAGGTGCCACGAATATGTTTGAATCATTTGTTGCTCGCATGACAATTTTTTTTACCATAATATTGCGCTACTGTCGTCATTTCGTTTGGTGGGTGAGCTCGACTCAATTGACAGCGGCTCACAAAGACAAACTTTTGGTGGTATTGGAAGTAACTTCCAAAAACCAAAAAAAAAAAAAATATTTTAAAAGCCTATGAACTAGGAAAAGGACCAGAAATCAACAGTCACCGAAGTACGATGGGCAATAAGCCAAAATTAGGCACCAGATAACAAAAACCCGGGCCTCGATATCTAGCGGGGGAATTAAATAGATCAAATGTATTGGTTGGCAGCTGCGGTAGGTGGTCTCGCTTTAGAGGCAGGGTACGATCACTGTCGCCAATGCGATAATCGTATGTTCTTTCTGGGACGTCATTATATCCTATGGACAGCATAAGGGTTTGTGCATTGGGCCCGAGTCCCAAGGGTTGCAGGTTCGGATCCTGCCTCTGGAGGGATTTTTTTTCACATAATTGCTTTCGGCTGGATACATCCTAAAAACACTAATATTTTTGTTTTACAACTTTTCAGTACACCGTCGAAATGCATTATCAATACTGACGAATAGGAATTTCGCAAGTAAATTATCTTCCAGCTTGCTCGAGCAACATTTTGCCTCATGGCCATGGATTTGATTTGCATTACGATCGTGATAAAATCTGTTCCTTTAATCTCTTCAAACCCTCACTTTTCGCGCCAAAATTTTATGGTCCTTTTATGTTTGACACGTGCCTTCTTAACGATAGTGTCGAGTTTCGTTTGAAAAGAGTCACAACTTTCGAATTTGTTTTAAGGTCGGTCACTGTCAGCTTTGCTTTCTTACCGCTACCAGACCTTCTGTTTACGATCCGATCCTCTTTCCATCGTCTAGATACAGCGCATACTGTGGATTTGGTAAACATAATTGCTGGGATCTAGGGATTTTCATATTTTGCCCGCACCAAATTTCACGGATACTTCGATTTTGTAATACTTTTCCCAGGTAAGTTACTCGTATCGATGTCCGCCAGCAGGGGAAAATATCGAACTACGAACCATTGAAAGCTTTCGCCACATTCTCGGTGCAACCGAAAGCATGATAGCTACTAACGACTGCTGCTCATGTTCTTGTTTTTGGCGCACGCCACCAAATCACCCAAGGCTCGTGTATTTATAGTGATATCTGCACTAGTAGCAGCAGCAACAACCCAAGTTCGGCGACGAAAGTAGAAAGTTATCTTACATTATCGAAGCAGTTTTTGCTTTTTTTGCTCCTTTCTTTACACGCGGCTCGCTTTTACTGGCCGACTAAAACCGATTACCGCGTGCGCCAGCGGCTGACCAAATCTAAGTCGTCCCCTTACCAACAACAATGAGCGCGCCCGCCGCCGCAATTCAATCCACCAATCCTTCGTGCATCGACTGATTGGCTGACTGATCCGATCGGCGCGCGGCGTAATTGACAGCCGCGAAGCGAGCCGGAGGAGATTTTGATTATTTTTCGCGCAATCTAAATACATTAATGAGAAAACGTTTTGCGTCGAAGTTTGTCGTTGCGCTTTGTTGCACTGCCCGGTTAAAATTGGCAGCTGGGATAATCCGCCCGATTAGTGATGCGCGAGATTTTCCCTGTCGGTAGAAATAATGGTACCACGAAAGGATTTCCAAAATCGCGTGGGTTCCGTCGTGCCGGGGTTGGCTCTGGTATCTGTGAGGCTGGCTAATAGCTACATATGTTTTCAATTCACACGGATCTTATTCGGTAATGAAGCTGAGTAGAAAAGGATCCGCATCGACCTACAGTTTTATTTATAACAAAGGCACAGAAAACCTGCATTTGTTTCCACAGTGTTTTTCTGAGAACGTATCGATAACAACAATGTCCACTTACTCTATCGCATTGGTTGGCGACGTGTTGTTTCAAGTGTAATTTGTAAGATAACATATAACTGGACTAGGAGCACGTACCTGTGGAAAAAACAAAGAAACAAAACAAGTGCATTAGTTATTTGTTTTGATAAGATGCTTTGTAGAGAATGAGTCTAAAACTTGAAGCACGAATGAAATCGAAATAAGTTGGAAGCATTTCTTGATCGTATCTTTAAATAAACACTTTATTTTACCTCTGAATTGTTATCCAATATCAGCTAAATGTCAGACGAACAAAACAGTAATAAAACACAACAACAATAAGAAATTAGAAACCTCGCTGCATTTCAGCGCAGCAAAAAAAACACATCCACATCGAATCAACGGAGCAATATTTATAAATAACCAGCGGTCGGTGGAGAGAAGGGTACCGGTCAATGTCCGACCCACCCCGTGCATGATATATCGACAGTCGAATGTCACTTCGGATTAGCGCTGTAGGTTATTTTTTATTCAACACCAAAAACCCACGCGTCCCACTGTCAGTCCAGCAGCAGCGCGCAGTTCTCTTCACTCGAGGAAACAACACAACGGCGGCACCAGCAGACTGAGCTGGACTGGACGGGGGGTGGGGCTCCGGTTGAACAGCAGCAAACTGGAAGGAAAACATATATTAAATGCAGCATAGTGTTTTGAAGTGATGCTTTCGCAAATATAACACGTCCCCGGTGGGATCCGATTGCAGGAATTTCCAGTGCACTTCAGTTCGGATTCCTCTCTGGTTTCTCATGACTTGCGCTTGGCCAATTCTGCGCCATGTTTTTCACACCCAGTCACCGCCCTGGTTTAGGGTGTCCCTCATTCATTCGAATCAGCACCCGATCATTGACTTGCACATGAAACGGAATGCAGATAAGTAAGCTTAGTTTCGAATGCAGGGAACACCTTAACTTTCGTAAACTGAAGTTTTTTTTTTGCGACTGGGGACTAATTTGAATAATTATGTGTCCTCCATCAACTTTCGCCGTGGAACTAGACTACCGAAAACGAACTGCACGGATTTAAATAACCACTATAGCATGTATTATGCATTCCGGGCATCACATGCACCGCTGCCGCCGAACCCATTCCGAGCATGATTACCCTGGGGGAAACGATCGATTGCACAACTCAACGCTGTGGCCGGTATTCCGCATGTCCAGTCGGAGAAAGAGACATTTCGCCTATTGCATTATTTGTTGTTGACAACCGACGGACGGATGGACGGACGGACGGCTGACGACCACAAAGGTCCAGTCATTTAATCAGAGAAAGTTATAAAATGCATAACCAACGTCGGACTGTCATACTAACTAAAGGATTGGGCCTGGCCGGTAGTGAAATGGACGTCATTTGAATCCATTCCATACCCCTAACGCGAATGATTGAGGCAACAGTAAAAACAGAAGAAACAAAGCCGCTCAAAATGAACGTTTGACATTTGCTAGCCCACGGCGATAGTATTTCTGTGGTGATCTCTGTCTCTCGGAAAGCCGACCCGACATAGCTCATCTATCGGAATTATGATGAAGAGTGTATTGCTAGTAACCGCATCGGTGAAATGGTTGAACATGCGAGGTAGTTAATTTTGAAACTCGCGGTTGATTCATGCTAGGGCTTTGACCTTTGTCGGGTGCTTTGACAATGCACAGGTTAACCTTAATGTGATTTAGCGAGTTGTGATGACAGCGCTAGAAAAGTAACTCTAGGTACAGGAAATTTGTGCTATAATTAGTGAGTGTTATGAGTAGCAAATCCTGGTCAATTATTTGCCGATTTTCACATTTTCTTGATGTAACCAAAATTAAAAATGATTTCAATACGAAAATGAAATATGGACAAAATAAATAATTAGGAAGTAAAATATAAAAAAGGAATTAGAAAAATTTCCAACTGTTGTTCAATGGTATTGAAAACTTATTGAAAATATGCAATTTCGAATCCACTCTGACAGAACAATGCGTATTTCAGCGCATATTTGACAATGAATTGGATTGGTCCTAATTAAATATTCGAATACTGTACAATCAAACCGTTTAGTTTTAGTTTGTTCAATACGAAACTTGTTGCCATTTTAGTACTATGTTTTATTCGAGTTTAGTGACACCTTGCATATACAACGATCTCACCAACGCACTGCTAAGTGCTATACTACATTTTCGATTTAATTTCTCCTCATAGTTTACAGAACGCGGAAAATTCCCAGTCGACCAGAATCCCATCAAAGGTACACTAAGCCGTATGATGCGGATGCCGCTGTACCTCTCTATTTGAGTTGTCCAATTTAAATAGTGACAATTCACGCAAAATAATTTAGCTTATTTTGCATTAGCCAAGTCTGTCTTTCCGAAAAAATAAGGTCCTAAGGCATTATAACAGAAGTAATAAAAACTGTGAGCTTCTGGCCTGCCACTACGAATAACTTGCCAAACAATGTTTTTTTTCTTCAAGAAATACCGATGTTTTCATTTTACAACAGTGCACCCCGCATAAACTGCTCCATTTGAATAAAATTGGACAATACTAGATACCGAAGTTTGTATGGGATTTCTATACAATTCACTCTATTTTTGCGATATGTTAACAATCAGATGACAACAGCTTTTTCCCAGAGTTGTCCTACTGGTCCTGTTGAGCTAGGGTCTCGGAAGGGCTCCCCGTCAGAATCACTCACTACAATTGCAGACGAGCCAGGAAATATCACCCACTAAAACACTGCTTCGGGGCCATGCATAAATGACGTAGTTAATTTTTTTTGACGGGTTTCAAAACCCATTGATTAGAGAAAACAATTTAATGTTCCTTCATTCCCAAGAAAAATAAATGTAAATTAACACATGTTACTTTTCAGCTGGTTTTTCATGTGGTAAATTTGTCGATTTGCTAGCAAAAAAACAAAAAGATTTTGGATGCGAATTAAACTTGATACATTAGTTGGCTAATTAGTAGACTTAGTTTGTTAGCTGAATTAAATTTTCTCTTCGCATTATTTTGAAAACTTAATGAAAATGTGCAGTTTTGTGTCCACTCTGACACAACAATTCGTATTTCCGCAAATATTCGACACTAAATTTGATTGGTCCTAGCTAAACGTTCGAACACTGTAAATAGAAACCAGCTTTAGTTTGTTCAGTTCGAAATTTGTGGCCATTTCAGTACTAGTACTACCCTGTACAAAGACATTGAAAAATAACATACAACGATTTCATCAACGAAATTGATCTTTCGTGATATTTTTGCGATCTGCTTTTCTATATTTTCGATTTAGTTTCTCCTACTAGTTTACAAGACGGTGAAAATTAACAGTCGACCAGAATCCCCCAAATGGTATGCTTCGAAGTATTAGAATGACTCTACGTGCTGGTAAGTATCGGCTATTTTAAATAATGACAACTTACGTATGTTCAGCAAAGTTGTATTACATTTTGGAGTATGTATGACATACGATAATAAAAAAAACTGTGTTTTGAAAAATCTTTCGAAAACTATTCGGAAAAGGTAAACGTTTCCAGTCCATCTCGGCCAGAGCCGTCAATACAGTGCATCAATCGCACACTTTAATAATGAAAAGTTTGATATTGGTCCGCTCTAAATTGGTCACTATAATCATTCGTATTGAGCTGGTTAGAGCGAATGGAGCGTCTTCTCAAAAGGTTGTACAATACCGAGAAGGAAATATGTATGAGGTGTACATGGCTGGTGGATGAATCAGTTTGTGTCGTTACGTGCTGCTAGCAGAGACAATTATTTTCATTTCCGATGGTTAGAAATTAGCGTACAGCTTGAGCTTGTGCGACCAGCCCTGGCTGCTACTCCGTTATCAATCTGGACTAGCTGAAGTTGCACAGGGAATATAAGTAGATAATTATGCTTGGGAGCAGCGGAAACATCTTTCAATATGCAACTCCTGATAATCTCAAAGTGGTTATTGATCAATACCGGCGCCGGCCAGACCCGAACGTAGATCGCGGAAGGAAAGGGAAGGATGTTAGTCCGATACTTGCTTTTGCTAGAGGCCGTATATACTACTGCGCACTCCACAAGTATCACGGGAGGAGGATATTTGATAATAAGTATAGAAGTTGGATTCTACTTCTTCTTTACCGACGCCAGAGAGGTAACTCCACTATCTGAACTAGAAATCTATCCATTAACTCATGGACCGGGAGCCAACGGCTTTACTTCCCTTGCGAAGGAACACGTGAGCACAGATTTTTTTACCCCAGAAAAATCTCAACGACCATAGTAGTAGCATACACAACAAAAACTCGGACTTTGAAACACCCCACCGAAGCTCGTTCGTGGTTGGTTCCCGCTAATTTCATGCATCAAGCCGCGAAGAATTGTGATTTTAGTCAGTTTCGACTGGTCAACCTTGCCGGACATCCCGAGACTACATATCAACACCGGGATCGAAGGCGATTATTAGGATTCGGCCGCCTCCGTGGACTGACTGCATTAATTAGTTTGTGCAGCTTCGTGCTAGTAAGCGGGGAACAAAAATCATCCGCCCGGAAAATTTTTTTTTTGGTAAGCAAATTTGCTCTTATCAGCGCTAACACAGTCAAAAGAATTAAATTTAATTTTTATTTCCGATAGGTTGAAAGTAGTATACATATGGAGAAAAATCATTTTTAAAACACCCGACCGCTGCTCTTTCGGGCTTGGTTCCTGCTAATTTCATGCACCGAGCCGTAAATCTTGAACAGAAAGATTTTAGACGGTTTATGCTAGTCACGTTATGGGATACACGAAGACTACATATCGACACTGGGAGAAAAGACGATTATTACGATTCGGCCGCTTCCTTGGATTGACTGCTATCATTAATTTCTCAAAGAGTAATTTGAAAATTTTCTATTCAAACGTGATTCCGTTGGATAGGGGCCCTTACACGCGCAATAATAAAAGTGTCGTTACTAAGTAATGGCATTACTGGAATTGTATGAGACTTTCGTCATTACTCACTTTCACTATCATTAAAAGTGACATTACTACCGAGTAATAACTTTTCGAACGCCTCGTATAAGAACCCCTTTTTATCATAAGTTTTGAATTAACATCCCGAAGCGTAGTCACGACACTCCGGCTATAAAGCAGACATTATCCACCCATCTTTTTTGGCATACCTCTACGAATTGCTAGCCAAACAATTTTTTTTCTCCAATATCGGCCTTTCTTTACAACTTTCTTTCTGAGGACACAAAGACTAAGTTACTTCCTCTTCAACTCAGTCGATTTATCTTGCGTGTACACCTATCGAATTAGTTAAGAGAATCATTTATTTTCGCTGATGACACCAGCCTGTCCTCCTCAGCCGCCTATTGTTCGCTAGATTGGTTTCCAAAGCATTTCGCAATTCATGCTGGTTCTTCACGTTTCGTTTTCGATATTTTGAAGGAATCTTCGGAGTCCAGAATTTACAGATCTAGGAAGCAACAGCGATTTGTGTTTGTGCGAGTTTATAGGCTATGAGATATTAGCTGACTACGCGAATCGTAGAAAGTTGAATTCGCAGCAGTAACACGCCTTCTCGCATCGCGGATAACATTGTTATCCCGTGTCACTAGATATTCAAGATATAAGGACTGATCGACAACCTCGCACTGGAGTCCATCCATTTTCACCTCGGAACCGTCATAGTTCGGACAGTCATTCTCTACAAGCTACCATGTAGTTCATATTCAGTGTAATTCATACTGCTTCCTTTTAAAAGGAACACATGCTTCTTCCACTGCTCTGCGATCAACGCTCCAATGATGCCGATGTTGTCCGCGATGCTGATTATCCAGATCTTCGCACCTTTGAGCGTTAGAGATGAGTCCGATATCTCCCGTCTCTTCTGACAGTTGATTTTGGCTCTTTCAGCGTTATACACATTCAGCCTAACCAATCTTCTTGAGAAGCCATGATCAAGTATTAACTGTAACAGATTCGTTGTACTAATTCACACGCTGCCTTGAAAATCCACAAGCAGAATTTGTCACATAGTAAATATCTGATCCGACACTGTTACTTGGCTGATCCTTCTCGAAGGCCCCTTTGATATTCGCCGATAAAGCATTCAGTCGATGGATGCAATTTGCTAAACAGAACACGCGAAAGAATCTTATAGGCGGTGTTGAGGATCAGTCCGCTTCTATAGTTATTACTCTCGCGGAGTCCTTCTTGTAGATAGAGAATTTAAAATCATCATATCAATCCAAAAGCCAGATCGTTCCGATCACGCAATACAGTGCTTTCTACAGCAAGTCACTCCCGACTTTTAGAAGTTTGGCATATATTCCGTCTTTCCAACCAGCCTCACAATTTCTCAATTCCAGGACCAGCCTACTTCCGCGAGTTCAAACTCCATGCAATTGATTGTCATACAAAATTTAATGAATCGAAGAACTTGCTTTTATGACCATCAAATTTTGTAGAAATCGGGCCAAATAGCTGACATAAATACTCGGAGTATCGCTGTAGTTACCTGTAGGTCTGCTCTATGAATTCGTGAAAAATCACGATATTCCCTATAGACGTTGATAGTGATTTCGGCGCTGTTTGCCAGTATGTACTCTGCGAGGATTTTCGTACCACAAGTAGCACAGTGTGGAGAATCTGCGTTGATATCATATGGGCACTCCACTTAGACAGAACAATACGTATTTCTTCGAACATTCAACGTTCCCGTTCCCTAGATGGCCAAATAAATATTGACCAACAGGCAAATGACCTTTCGATTTAAAATTTTAATGATGATGATGATGTAATAACCCACCATCAATGCAAAGACAAAATTATCACATGACATACACATTATCACTGTATGAAGGGCCAGAAAGGAGCGAATACATAAACAGAGACATTTACGTGCAATTCGAAGAGAAACTGAATCTCCTTTCAATGAAAAGATCCAACTATTTGAATAACTCAAATTTCAGTGCAGTAACTTTTTGGCACGTTCCGTTTTTGGCATGCTTCATTTTTGGCAACAAAAAAGTTCCGTTTTTGGCAACAAATGGGTTCCGTTTTTGGCAACATTATTTTTGTTCATAGTAAATCTTTTGAATAATGCTCAATAATTATTTTGTTGTAATAATGGATATCGCTTTTGATTTTATTTCCAAACATAGGAGTCAAATTTACTATATTTTATGGGGGCGGGCATAGCGAATAAAGTTAAATTTGTTGATTTTTTCTATTATTTCATTCCATTTCACATTTTCTTATATAATGTTCTTGTAACATTTATGATGTCACAAATTGAAAATAAAAGCTTTTAAGGTAAGGTTCCATTTTTGGCAAGGTTCCAGTTTTGGCAACTGAAAAAAATATTGTTGCCAAAAACGGAATCCTATTGTACTTGTTAAGGCAATGCCTGATAGTTTGTGTGCGAAGTGCGTGTCAATCTTATTACCAGATAAGAATGTTAACACAAAAAATTGTTATTCGTGACAATATCGTTACTTTGTGACTAGAACCGCGACATCTGGACCAAGTTGTAACTCGAACGATACTCTGATGCTTTCTCCCAAGTCTATGTGCTATTTTTTTATAATGAACTATCTAATACCCACCGCGAGTTGCTGCGACTTTCAACTAAATAGGAGGAAAATACAATTTGCTCCGAATCTGGCGGGATTATCTGCCCAATAGCACACAAACACGTTCCATAACAAATGCCTACTATGTATAAATGTTGACGGCAATCAATTAAGCCGTTTGGGAGTCCATAAACCATATACATACAAACATTCACTTTTATATAAATAGAATACTGAATATATTGCACATAACCTTATGAATAAAAAAAATATTAATAGGGGTTAGTAGCTCACCTAGGTTTAATTCTCTACCCCGCGCAAGACGTTAGAGATTTTCCTAACCCGAAAAAGAGACTAAGGTGAAAATTAAAAAAATGCTGAACAAATAAAGCAAACATTTCAACAGATATTTATTTATTTACGGTTTTCTCAGTCAGAACTTTCAGACAAATTTTTACAAATCGTATGCCTAGAGTTATTGACTGGAAAAGCAGCAAAATCACTACCAGGAGTAGTATATGTATTACATTTTTGACCGTGCTCTAGTTATTACAATTAATGGTATTTTTAATTTGTAATTACATATCAATATCTTAATCATAAGTCTAGAAGACAAATTAATTATCTAGGACAGTGTTTTTTAACCGGGGTTAAATTCACCCCAGGAGTAAAGTAGTCTACTGCAGATGGTGAAATATACCGGGTAAATTTAAACTTGCTATCGTAATATTTCCATCGAATTATTGACTATAATTTAGAGAAAATAATTCGATGGAAATATTAGGAATGCAAGCTGAAATTCACCTGGCATGATTCATCATCTGCAGTAGTTTAATTCACTCCTGGGTGTGACTTTGTCCCCGGTTGAAAAACACTGATCTAGGGGATTCGACTGATTCGAAGAACTGATTGCACAAGATCACAATGGGATCTATAACGCGAAATTTAAAAAAAAATATGTTGTTCAGCAAGCAATTTGTTGTTGCAGTCTAAAAAAGTACACTGGGCACTGGTAGCCTGTTGTCAATCGTACTGGCAAACGAAGTAATGCTAATAGAACAAGAAAAAGGTTGCATTATCAGGCGGGAGAAAAATTCCGCCATTTTATGAGTAAAAGACCCCCTTAATTGAAAAATTAACTCAAAAATTCATCGTAAGTTAGGTATTTTTACAGAGTGGATATGCAAAGTTTGAAATAAATCGGTTAATTGGCGCTTGAATGGCGGTTTACACCGCAAATCGTCATTTTTCCAGAGACGTTCTACAAAATGTTACGTCAAAATTTTGATCAATTTGCTTCATCCTCACGACCAGATGGTCTTCCTTGCCTCCATGTAATTATCGGTCATGCGCGTAAAACCTCCATCACTGATGAGAGCCCCCCTCACTGATGAGGCTGTCAGTTGATTTGGAGATGCTGGACGCTGCTTGGGATAGTTGTCGTTATAGCCTAAACAGCAGTCACTTATTTCACGTGCTTTTTTGGTTCAGGTAATGGTATTGAAGAATGTGTTTTGGATTACCTTTCCGTAGATGAGTGGGCAAAGAATTGTGTTGCATTCTTCTCCATAGTTTACACGGCAGGATCCACCGTCTGATTCAGTACTGGCACGTCGGATGGGTGCACAGCATGGTTTGTGTAATTTTAACTCCATTTTAGATTAGTCTATTGAATCGTAAAACTAGGTTTGTAGGTTTTCGACTCGCTTCCTATCCACAAAAACGCCTTTAAGAACATCTGAGAAGAGTTTTCTGCGAATACTAAGTGCAACGTGTTCCATTTAATTGCGTCTTTCTTAAAATTAAACTGGACTTTTGTGTTTCAAATTCATCAGTAACTAGCACCAACTTGGGGCCAAGTTAGACGATGTATTTAAACTAGTACCCAATTAGCATTAGTTAGGCACTATATCCGAACAGTTACATGACATACATGACGCATCAAGAAACTGGCAAGTCCCGAGTGATGACCCAGCAAACAAAATCCTCTGCTTCGAAGCGCACGTCATCTACCAAGATCAGTGATAATTTGAAATTTCAAACTCGAATATCTCAAAATGTTGTTTTTCCAAAACTTAATTTTGCGTGACCACGATTGCCAAAAAACTACTCAAGATCTCTTTGATTTTTTTTTAAATTGTTCGTAATTATTTTTTTTTCGATTCCTTTTTTGCGTATAAATTTTTATTTCGCAAACGATATTTTTAGTGCAATTTTTAGAGCTGAAAGAATTGAGTTTTTGAGAAAAACGTTCCCGGATGCAGGAAAAAAATCATTGAAATCATTGTTGAGGTATGAGGATTTTTTTTGTTTCTTTGTACAGTAACTTGTATACCTTAATTCTACAAATTATCAATATTTTTTTATAAACTAATGTTCGTTTTTTTCACTGAAAAATGTTCTATCAAAAAATATTAACTTTGATACAATAAAATCACTGCTTCATACCCTTAAAAAAAATCAAACTTTCCTCAATTACTTTTCATAGGTTTTTCTACCATTTAATTCCACTATGTTTGTTTATAGTTAAATGCACTTGCACTTCACTATTTAACAGATACCTGGTATTTCGATTACTACTTGTAATCTTCTTCAGTGTTTGTAGAAGATTACAAGTAGTAATCTAAATACTAGGATTCTGGTGAATAGCGAAGTGCTAGTGCATTTACCTATAAACAAACATAGTGGAATTAAATGGAAAAACTATGAAAAGTACGTACATTCCGCTAAAGCCTCCGTATATATTACTTTCTCCATTATTTCTCAAAGAAAGGTACGCAACACCTTAATGGCACAAAATCTATCTTAAAATAAAGTTGTGTTTTTGGGTTTCGAATTCATTTCGTCTTGTATTTCTTAATGAAAATGAGATAAATAGAGAATAAAATAGAAGTAGGCCAGATTGTGTAGACGTACTTCTATTTTATCCTCTTCCGCATGCAAGCAAAGAAATGAAGGCTTTTTTTCATTAGGTCCATTCTGCAAATGAGATCCCTCATTTTTCGCTTTCTTCTTCGCTTATTACTGCGAAATTATAAAACTTTTTAAACATTCATCAGTGTGTTTCGAAAGATCAAAGTTTTTACTAGCTAATTATGCATAGAGCTGAAGAGAAATCAGAAAGGTGACCGAGTAATTCGCGGAAGAGAAAGTAAACAAAGAGAGGCTCTCTTTTGCAGATTGGACCTATTGAAAAAAAAGTCTTCAAATCTGTGGCAGTTCAATCCCTTTTGAGGAGTTTTGGCCTTCTGCTCCGATTGCATGGAAAGTGCTACTATCCACTGACATCAAGAAACCTTCCGGGTCAGTGCTCAAACAAGTGACGACCTCGGCTTATGAGACCAGTGCTACATCCGCTGAACCGCCGCACAGTGGCACCTGTTCATACAAAGTTGTGACAAAATTATAAAAATTGGTCTATGTGGCTAAAACTTGGGGTTTTAACTAATTTTGGGTCGCTGAATCCATTTCAGCTATCAGTTTTGATATTCCATATTTCATTGTTTCGACTACTTTTATATAAACCCATTTGAATGCGTTGGTCGTTAAAGGGTTAATATAAACATTAGTCATAGTAGCCAATCTCATCGGATAGCAGAAATGGTTGACAAAACTAGTAAAAATCACTAATTTTTCAGTAACATGATGTTGTTTAGGCAATTAATTTGTAAGGAGATCTATGAGCTACACGGCGTCTCCATATGGGTATTTTCAAAAACATAGATGTACCAACTTCGGTGCAAAAATGCGCAAGATGAGCCCTATATATCATGAAACTACACTAAATTTTGAGTCAGATTCTTGATAAGTGACCCATAGGAGACTATCTCAAAAATTGGAAGACGTATAAAGATAAATTACTGATATGATATGAAACTTTTTAATTGGATTTTTTTGATGCAGAACAAACGTAAATCAGTTTTGCACAAAAATCTTCCATCTATTATTTAGCATATTCATTCTACTTTTCAATGAACTTAAAATTGCTCCAATCGGCTGTGTAGTTCTTGAGATATCGCCATTTGAAACTCTAAGGTACTAAAAATTCAAATGAATTGAATTGAACAGAAATCCTCGACATCACTTGCTTCAACGACATATTAAAAATGCATTTTTCATCCGTTTATAGTAAAATTTTGAGATACCTTTATTCAAACCGAGGGAAAAATAAAATAAATATTTACAAAAGAATTACAAGACATTGATTTTTGGGGTTTTGTCATTCGTCGTGCCACTGTGCGCCGAAGCAGGCCAAGAATCTGAAATCTCACGCAATCACTTTCAATGAATGTTTTAGGTTGTTTCTGTAAAACGAATCATTCAGCAGTTGAATAGTTTCAGAATCGAATGGCACAAGTGGTGAAACTGAATAAAGACTGCTTTCGTAGGCCTAAGTTCCATTTTCACCATAAAAAATAGTACCTATCACAAAGATTAGGTCGAATTGCACGAAATGTAAATAGCGGTTGGTCGAAGCAGCACAACTTCACTCATGATGGCAAGAATTGAAACAATGTTTCATTTGGCCTTGATGCAAGGCACACTAGAAACACTAAAGGCTGATAGTTGTCAATCACTTCGTTCGTTCGAACAGACGCAGAAAGTAGAATGAAAAGGGTCCATCCGCACTACCTGCCTAACACCGACGCCAGAGAGATGATTCCGCAGTCTGGACCCTAGATATCGACGCATCAACACATTGACCGGGACCAATGGCTTTACTTCCCTTCCGAAGGAAGACATGGCCACAGATTTTTCACCTCAGTTGTTTCAACGACCTCGGATGGGATTAAACCCAGACTTACTGGTGGTCACGGTTACCACTCAACCACCGGCGCCATCTAAATGAGAAGGAATTGAGGGAATACATGATCCTGGGCAACGTTAAAAACATACATTCATAATAAATTGAAATAAAATTTGTCCCCAATTTGTACCAATCAAACTGTAAATATTATATATGCGGCTTAGTCAATACGATTGCCCGATTTAAAACCCAAATGTATACCCTGTGTAATTAATTAAAAATGCGGTTTAGAATTGTATCTAGCGGAACAACGCGAATTGTAGATTTCAGCTGTCTGAATCTAATCCACATAAGCCGCACGCAACGACTCCACCACCCTGCACATCCGAAACAAGGGTAGGTAGGTTACAGCAAAGCAAACTAACAACAAACAGAGAAAACGCGTTTCCGAAACAATCGTGTTTGTTTGGTTTCTATTTCGCCTTCCGTTTTTTTTTCTTTATTTGGTTCCGTTTCAACTTACCTACACCCACCACCTCGTGTCACATTTTTGCGCCCCATTCGAGGTTGTAATTCCATTAGCGCATACAGTCGAATGCGCGCAATAATGGAAGAAAGAGCCCGACTAAAACCGACGAAATAGGCGGCGGCGGTAGCCACCAACAGAGGGGAAGCCTTTGAAAGTAGCCGGGATCGCCTGCCGTTTGAAGTGTTGATTTCCCATGAACGCACCGCACCACCACTGCTAATGAAATTCAATTTTTCCAACTTTTGCCCTGATTTCTCCACTTCGTTTGCGAGCAAATCGGTGCGGGGTTCGACTTACTAGACTTGTTCCGATAGAGGAACAAACATCTTTATTTTGCCAACAGACGGTACACAGAGCCACCAGCAATAAGAAGGCGAGAACGACAACGTTGGCAAAGATCGATCTTAATTACTCGTCCAATTAGCTTGTACGAGAAGCTTCTCCGAAGATTCATTTATGTGGGGACGCATAATTTGAACCCGGCGCACGCATCCCGATCGAGGGTGGTTCAACCAAACATGTAACTAGATTCGTGAAATGATATACATACAGACATCAAGACATTTGCTTTCAATTGCTCGACAAAGGAAACACCCTAGCCAGTCAGCTCGTACGAGCAAGGAAGACCGCATCGGGTCAAAGTGATGTCAAAATGATGAATTTATATAATTTTTAAACGTTTTATTTCGCTGCCCTTCCCTTTTGTTCATCGCGGTTCGACTGCGGCGAGACGCTTGTGTGATGATTTCACATCAAATTCCATCTTATTCTTGCTTAGTGAGCACAGCGCGACACAAAGAACCGGCGAGTGGCGAAGCAAATTGACGCCGAAGGAATGTTAAATCTCGGTGTGTGGTATTTGCTTCTGCACTAGTAGTAAAGCCAGGCAGGATGGCGGTGGTGGTGCCAAAAGGGTTCACAGGCATGCTGAAAGGCGCGAAAAGCTACATCCGCGAAGGTTAAAATTAGATTAAGGCATCTTCAGACCGGCTTCTGTGAGCGACATTCCAATGTGAAAAAGTATAAGCTACTTTCGGTTGGATGCCATTCTAAAAATGGTCTTAGTTCTGATTTGAAAAATAAAAATAAATATTTTGTCCAAACAACAAGTGGACGGGAAGTTCAAACAATTCTTGATTTATGATCTACCTTCAGAAAACACAACTTCCAGCCCGACTAACGACTTGTATGTACTGGGAAACCGGTTAGAAGGTCCACATAATCTGCATACCAGTTCTTTATGACATTCCTGCGCAGGGAGCTGATCTGCAGGCGTGTTAGTGTGGAACGAAACTGTACATTTACTCGATTGGGCGGTCTCGTAATTGAGTCACGGTCGTTTCGAATTCGCCAGTGCCGATAGGCGACGTGCTAATTGAATAGAGAGGGTTTGAGCCGTTTCTGAACGACTTCCTCTTGAATAAATGACCTTTCGAAGCAGACCCGTATCCGTTGCAACGAATCTAATTACTAGCCCCAATTGCACACGTTTGAGAATTGTCGACGCCGACTAATTCGAGACTTCTAAATCTGAACATGAATTAGATATTTTTGCAAAGATGAATCAAGTTTTTTAAAATCATTTCCTACGATCATAACTCGACCAGTACACTTCTTCGAACTATTCTAAGAAAAATGGAAGCAAACTTTTCTTTTTTTTAGAGTTGTCCTACAGGATCTGTAGAGCTAGGTTTTCGATAGTGCTCCCCGTCAGAATCATACACTACAATTGCAGACGAGACAGGTAATGTCGCCCACTAAAACACTGCTTAGGGCCAATTGCAGCTGGCCGTGATTTTGAATGTGATATTCATTGTAGGGTTCTGATATGTGCGGGCGTAAAGACTTCGCGATCGCATGTATCATCGCGAAGGGCTAGAGCATTTATACGTTAATGTGTTCAATCGCGTGTGCATTTGTGTGTCGCGTGTGTTAACTTCGCGTGATTAAATTCTATTTCACAACCGTGTGTCTTTCGCATATTCGCGTGTGTTCTTGGATGATCGCGACATAGACCGTGAATCTAATACTTATTTTTTGGTGTACGGCTCAGATGCTAGAAGAAAGTGATACCTTCTATACCACTTGAGTTCCCGGTCATGTCGCCATGGAACGTGTTGTCTAGTGGATACGAGCTTTATTTTTTGATTGGTCCAATTGAATATATAGGCCTTTAAGTTGCTAGGACAGAGGATAATGATTTCCGAAAGTGACTGATTCATGATCGCGTGAACACGTACGTTTGTAGGTTTGCGTTTAAAACCGCGTTTGAAACTTCGTAAGCGCTAAAACGTTCACCTTTTTACCAGGGTGTTATCATATTTTCGCGATCCGGGGCGTAGGTGCGCGTAGTTGATCGCGAAGGGCTCAAGCGTTCGTATGTTAACGTGTTTATCGCGTGTGCATGTGACTTTGCGTGTACAAAACTGAATTTTGTAACCGTGTGGCCATTCACATATTCGCGTGTGTTCTTGGATGGTCACGCGGACCGTCATTCTGATATTTAGTTTTCGGTGTACAGCTCACATTCTGACAGGGAGTGAGTTACCACATATCACCATTGTTCTCGGTCATGTCGCCATGGAACGTGTAGTCCAGTGGATATGAGAGCTTCCTTTGTTTTCGAATTGGTCCACGTGAAGGAATGGATCTTCCGGAAGTGACCGATCCAAGATCGCGCGAGCGCGGGAGACTGCGATCGAATGTTTATAAGTGCTAAGACATATTCTCACCGGGATGTTATCATGTCTTCGAGATCGTGGATGTAGGTTGCGTGGATAATCGCGAAGGGCTTAAGCATTTGTATGTTAGCATGTGTGTCGCGTGTATGTGACTTCGCGTGTACAAATTCGAGTTTTTTTGTCTAGGGCCGAGGATAGGTACTTTCGACGAAACCGATTCATAATCGCTCGAACACGGGCATTTGGAGGTTCACTCCTGAAACCGCGTTTGTGAATTTATAAATTCTAAACCGTTCGTTTAGTCACCGGAGTGTTATCCTGTTTACGAGACCGTGAGCGTAGGTGTGCGTAGATGATCGCGAAGAGCTCGAGCGTTTATATGTTGACGTTTTTGTCGCGTGTGCTAGTAGTGTGTTTGTGACTTCGCGTGCATACATTATTATTATGAGCGTGTTTCCATTCGCATGTTCGCGTGATCTTGAATGATCGCGCGTGGACCGTGAGTATACTTAATTTTTATTGTATGTTTCAGATGCTAGAAGAAAGTGGGTTCTCCCATTTCAAGAGTATAAACTTTCCTCCCATTTTTCAAAGGGAAGGGCTCCCTGTCAAAATCACTCACTACAATCGCAGACGAGACGGGAAACGTCACTTTCTAAAACCTTACTTAAGGCCAATTGCAGCGAGCCATGATTCTGAATGTGATATTGAGTGTATTGTTTACATGTGAAAGCGAAGGAACTTCACGATCGCGTGTATAATAGCGAAGGGATTGACCGTTTGTATGTTAACGTGTACGATTGCGTATACGTTTGTATGTCGCGTGTGCTAGCTTGAATGTAACTTTGCGAGTATGGATTCAATTTTATGACTGAGCGGCCATTCGTATATTAGCGTGTGTTCTTGTACGATCGCGCGGACCGTGAGTCTGATATTTAATTTTCAGTGCACGATACTAGAAAAGAGTGAGTACATCCACAACACTGTTTTCCCAATCATGTCACCATAGAATGTTGTCTAGTGAATGTGAACATTATTTCACTAAAAAAAAATGTGAACGTTTTTTTTTAGTGAATGTGAACATTATTTTTTATATCCAACTGAAGGCGTGGACCTTGGTTGGTAAGATCGAAGGTAGGGCCTTATGGACATGACCGATTCATGATTGCACTTACACAGGCGTTTGTTTGTCAATTTATACGTGATGTTTCATTCATTCATTCCATTCAATCTTACCGGAGTATTTTCATGTTTGCGAGATCACGGGTGACCTTTGATGTAAGTATGCGCGTATTATCGCGAAGGCTGGAGCGTTTGCATGTTAAGGTGTTTGAACGTGTGGGCGTTTGTAAATCTCGTGTGATAGCGAGTGTGGAACTTCGCATGTATTAATTCGATTTTATAACAGTGATCATTCTTGTGCATCCTTGGATAATCACGCGGACCATGAATCTGACATTTAATTTTCAGTGTTACATACTATTCCGTGGTATATGCCAGTTCTGTATTAATTCCCTGACTCAGTTGTTACAAAATAATCGGACGAATTGACAATGGAGTGGACGTGAACTACCGTGACAGGACCTCAACGACACCTGCGGAGTCAGCAAATCTATTCTCGTCTTTCTTTCAAAGTGTGCTAAGTAATAACCCACCACCTTTGTCTGAATCGTACCTGAGTGGTCTGCCGACGTTCTCCTTGAATTTGCCTGTAAGATCTTTCACCGAACGCGAAGTGTACACCAATCTACGTGGTGTTGACGGTTCAAAGGGACCGGGATCGGACGGAATACAACCATGTTTCGTCAAGGAATGCTCTTCATCGTTAGCTGTACCGATATCCATGCTTTTCAATCGCTCTCTCGGTGAAAGTATTTTTCCCGGAAGGAGGCTTTAATAACACCAATTCATAAAGCCGGTAACGTCCATGACGTCATGACTTACAGGGGAATTTCAATCCTGAGCTGCCTCCCAAAAGTTTTTGAAAGTATGCTGTTAGATATTCTCTACCCTGCAGTAAAACACATCATCACTACAGATCAGCATGGGTTTGTTAGAAAACGCTCAACAACGACGAACTTAATGAGCTATGTGTAAACGCTGATTGATAAATTAGAGAAACGACAACAAATGGATGCAGTGTATGTAGATTTCTCCAAAGCCTTCGATCGCCTTCCTCATCAGCTAGCTGTTGAAAAGTTGAGGCGAATCGGATTTCGGGACTGGCTGACCAATTGGATCTTCTCGTACCTTACAAACCGCAGTACATCTGTGCGACTTGGAACGGTACTTTCAGACCCATTCGACATCACATCGGGTGTACCTCAAGGGAGTCACCTTGGACCTCTTCTCTTCGTGCTCTTTGTGAATGACATTTGCAGCGAATTGACATCGTGTAAGGTGATGTACGCAGATGATCTGAAAATTTATCGCATCATAACAACTCTGGTAGATTGTTGTGCACTTCAGATGGACATAGATAGGATCATGAGTTGGTGTGATAGAAACGGAATGACTATAAACATTCAGAAATGCAACATAATCACATTCACACGAATACTCTCGCCAATTACGTTTGAGTATGCAGTGAGCGCTGCCCCAGTAAAACGAGTTTCATCAATCAAGGACCTTGGTGTTATACTTGACCGTAAGCTACGTTTCATCGAACACTTCAATGCAGTAACTGCTAAAGCCTATGCAGTACTAGGACTCATCAAACGAAACACCCAAGATTTCAACGACGTCTACTGCCTGAAGGCACTGTACATCAGTCTGGTACGCAGCATTCTAGAGTATGGAGTTATCGTTTGGGCCCCGTATCTCACTGTACACATTAATCGCATAGAACGGGTGCAAAAGAGTTTCGTCCGGTATGCCCTTCGACGGCTTCCCTGGCGAAATCGATTTGAACTACCACCGTATGAGCATCGTTGTGCTCTTATCAACCTGCCTACGCTACGAAACAGGAGAGTTTTTCTGCAGCGACTTTTTGTGTTTGATCTTCTCGCTGACAACATTGACTACCCTCTGTTTCTCGCTAAGCTGGACTTCAGCGTTCCTGGTAGGTCTCTGCGGAGAATGGACTTCTTTCGGTGCTCTACTCATCGCACGCAGTACGGCCAGAATAACCCGGTAGATGTTTGCTATTAGCTCTTCAATAGCGTTTTTCATCATTTTGACTTTAACTTAAGTAGAGAAATGTTCAAAGTGAAAATAGGTTTAAGTTAGTATAGTATTTCAGTCTGTACGAAAATTATTAATTCGAAGACAATATATATTTCTATTCCTAAAAAAAAGAAATCAAACGCTTCGCCTCACATCAACCATATACATAAACATACGACTAACATAATAATGGTACACTAGTACTAAAACTACAATTATTGCTAGAGTACTACTAATAGGATTCTACTTTTACATTTCCGTAATGGTTGATCGTTAGTTCGAGCTTGTGCACAGAATAAAAAAAAAACACAAAACATTTAAAATGCACATTAAGCCCTCTCGGTCTTCTCGATGCACCCCTATTGAGGCGTAATGCAATAACCATCTTAAAGCAATTGTCTATCAGAGGTTATTTAGAACTGATACACGGAATATACTTGATGATGTTTGCAATGCCGTCAATTTAAAAAATCCCATAACTTCCCAAGCAACATTTCAAGTTTTATAGCACACTACAAATGCAATCTAAGTTTTAAGAGGGACTTCACGAGTCCCATAAAACCTTAATTGTTACTTGGGCTTAGTGGTGCTTGATGGCTTTGCCCGAAATAGGCTGGCAAATTTCGATTTTCCGCATTGCTTTCGAACGGATTTTCTAAAAACTTCCGCTTTTTAATAAAATTCATACCTGCTTTGAAATTGAATAAAAACTGGTTAAAATGGCCATTATGAGAAAATAATAAGATGGGGGATTATGAGAAAATAATAAGATCGCTAAGCCAACGCTATATACCTATGAAAATAAGATACAAACAATCCGACACAGATCACGAGCAACAACAGCCGAGCGACGAAAACATGGATGAAGATGCCACTACGAACAAACCGATCAATATGATCACTAGCATCAATTAAGGACTTTGGCTGAATATAGTTCTCTTGCTAGGACGATTATCCTAGTAAAAATAATCTGTAAAATTAACTATTTGACTTTCGCCTCTGAATTCAGACACAAAACCTGTGCAAAATAGGTTCGTCAAAAAGAACAACATTTTCCAAGCATTTGTCAGAACTTCCGTACACTTATTTGGTTGCGCAGGTACATCGCTTGGTTTAATAAGTTTTAGCTTTCCTATATTTTAACGAAACGTTTTTCTATTCTTCTTAATGACAGACGAACTTGAAACGCAAATTGATCGATTCACTACGGCAAGGTCTCGCACCCTTCATGCACTAAATTATTTAATACAATTAACTGCTTAATGAGAAATATAGCGTAATGGTTCGGATTGACTTGCTAGCCGCAACCACGTTTTTATTGCGCTATGTTTCTCATCGGCAAACAGTACTCCTGTGCTTGCGGGACGCCATTCGTAACCACAGTGGTTTGATTTTGAACAAAACAGTGTTTTTATGTGGATTTTCGATTTTTACGGTCATAAGAACGGCTGTTGAATACCTTGTTACCCCAATTTTCATTTGATTCATTGCGTGGAACAAAGACGACAGACGCTACTCTAACTGACGACTTTAAATGGGTAGGGTGATAAAAGAAATTGGCACATTTCCTTACAAAATGGAAAATCGGCATGCGCTGTTCTGATTTTCAACTCAATCATTTCTGGAAAACGTGCATTTCTATCATCTATTAGGCATCTGCAGGTTTTCGGGCAAAATAATATTTAGTTATTTAAGTTAAAAAACGAAATTTTGACTAACTCATAAATGCCAGTCTAGTTATCTCAATTTAGCACGTTTATAACATTTATTGTGCATAGTTCCTGTTTATCAGTTCAGCAAAAAAGCAATAACTTACTAGAACATGCACGGTCCACTAACGCTTTTGCAATCAAGTTTAGGAATAAAATTAAACAGCATTCTCGAGCAAGCTCTTTTGCCTTGTTAAGATTCCTTTATACGCCCTTAATAGTGTGAACATGGCAGAGTATTTTGCCTCACACACACACACCAATAAAATGCCCACTTCATCATTAGATCTGTTTCCTATAATCTGAAATAATTGAAGAACAATCAACGTTGTATTCAATTCAACCTGTTTTGCTCCCATGATCACCATAATCATCATCATTTCAGAGCATCTTAGTTTGCCGAAGTAAACCGATTCAACCCCTCCTCTCTGCCTACCACCTCCTGCTTTCAAGCTCATTTCTTTCTCCCACTTTTAGCCAACGTGCCGAGAACCGACCAAGCACTAGATAGACAGTTATATATTATGGCCCATCAAATTAGACACCGGTTTTAATCGGTCGCCCAAAGCTAGAGGAGCGTATAGTAGAGCTCGGGTTGGCCGCCAGTTAACTAGTTTTTCCCCGCGCCGCGCCCCACTGAGCGGAATCTCATTGGCATATAAACTTTGGAGAAGGTGAAATAATAACCATTCAAGCAACGGAGAGAACAAAAAAAAATAAAATCAGCATCATTAAGTCTACAAACATATTGTGCACCTTACCAACCCCGACCGAAGTGGTGGCCCGTTTACAGGTGTTAGGGGGCTTGACGTCACTCGCACTTGTCTATGAGAGCCTCTGGTACCGGACTGAACTACGGCCTGACCGGCGGTGTCGCATCGTACGCGAGTTCGCTTAACTGTTTTCGTATGTAAATCTCATAGTTTACGGTTTGGAAACAGGCTTCGAAGATTTGCATTCATGCATGCAGCTAAGGGATAAGTTGCATCGAAGAAAGGGAAAGGCAGTCCAGGTACGGGTTCAGAAATGCTTGGGAGGATTAGTTTTTTTACATTTACATCTCTTGCATTCGATCGATTTGGTTCGAGTGGTGTTAAGAGTCATTCTGAATAGAGATGATATAGGTAATTTTCCCGAAACCCGACTCGAACCAGTAAAAATCGGAGCGAGTCCGTTATCGCCGAGTACATTTAAAAATATTTACTCCTGAA